>NC_133201.1:972700-977700 GCF_958299795.1 Porites lutea
CAAGCAAGACAGACTTTTTTGTCTTTAGTTGGAACGGGTCCAGGATTAGGACACACTCCGCAGAGAAGTAGCATAACAGGGTTGAAACTAGACGAGCTGTTGGAGTAATAACTTATGCGACGAGAGTAAAATTTCCTTTTGACGATAAACCCTCTTGTGATTCCACGTGGTGGAGAGAAGTGCGGTAAATCAAGTCGTAAATGCTGCGTATGCGAAGAAGTCGTCTCGAAGACTTTGCTGTTTCCATTGTAGCTGATGTTGGAAGAAGAAATATCCAGTTCTCGCCTTCGCTGAGTGCAGAGGAGGTATATAAATAGGATCGTAAATAGGACGCGAGCTAACACGTCCGCCATTATGCTAATCTTCAAGAGTCAGCATTGCTAACAGTTCGTATTCTGAGCACATACGAAGCGTACATCTCGTTATTACATCAGGGCACAGTGTGTTGCGGTTCGTACGATCCGTATGCTTCATTGATACGGATCGTAAATTCCTTGTTATATGCCATAAAGCGAAACAAGCACGCTTCGACGGTAATGTTCCTTGTTCTATAATCCAAATACCAAAACAAGCGCGCTTCAAACACATCCCTCGTCCTATAAGCTATAAATCACTAGAAGCTCGCTTCTAACTATTCCTTCTTCTATAAGCCATGTACCCAAACAAGAGAGCTTTAAATGTAACTTTCATCGTTCTATAGGCCATAAACCACAAGAAGCGCGTTTCAAAATAATGTAATATTCCGTGTTCTATAAGCCGTATACCCAAAAAGCGTGCTTCACAAGTAATATTCCTCGTTCTATGGGCCATATACCAAAACAAGCGCGCTACAAATGTAACATTCCTCGTTGTATAAGCCATAAACTAGAAGAAGCGCAATTCAAATGTAATATTGCTCGTTCTATAAGCCATATACCAAAAAAGCGTGCTTCACCTGTAATTTTCTTTTTTCTATATGCCATATACCAAAACAAGCGCGCTTCAAATGTAATATTCCTCGTTCTATAAACCGTAAACCAAGTGCATTGAGCGGAACGAACTGGAATCAGTGGCTATCCAGGATCGCAACCAAAGGCTGCAATATCAGTCCGTAAGAATTGCTCCCTGGTTTTTGAACGTAATCACTTCTTATGTAAATGTCTTGAAGTTGCAAGCTACGGGAAGCTTGGGAAGGCATTTTCCAGGGAAAATTCCCAATAGAAGTTCAGGTGGAGGCGCTTCAAAGGGTTCCAACTATGTTTCTTAAGTCAAAGCAAAGTATTATTCGTGAAAAACTGGACTTAAAAACACAGAAGGGAAGTTTGTCACTGCGACAGGACCTGAAAAGTAAGACATCTAAAAAGAGCAAATCTACACAGTCTGAAAGTAAAGCAACCAAAAAACCAGCCGTTATAAAAGAACTGGAAAAACACTTTGAGAAACCTGAAATCACTGTCTTAAGTGTGTGGTCCCACTAAGTAAACGAGATGCAATTTACGAACCGTGAACATACCAGTTATTGTTACCTCCCCAAAGGGGCTATTCAGGAACAGGCCCGTTAAAGTGCGGTTGTATTGGACAACCCTCGGGGAGGGAGGAGGACGGATCACGCTTCCCTCCCCCGTCGCCCCTGCAATGGGTCACCTTTTTTTAATTATTGAAAGGAGGGTGCGGAGGGTGGGTCATTTCATTAAAAAAAAAACAACAACAACTTGCAAACAGAATTATAACGAAAAATACATGTAATGTTCCTGCGTGGAAGTATTAGTTCCATATTTAAGTCCTACATTTATTTAAAATCTGATGCTAAGATGAGTTCCTTTTCGGTGTGTGTATTCATATAATAATGAGAATGTCTCTGAAGCTATCGTATCGGTCGTATGGCGCTATTTTCAGTGCCTTCTTCAAAAGATGATAGGATGAGTCGCTTTCGAAGTTTCCCTTCACTTTTCGTGAAAGTTCAAACCGTTTAAAATGCCAGCAAATTTCTCTCTGATGTTATTCACTTATTGTACTGAAAAAGGAGGTTAATGCCTGTTTGTTTGTATTTTTAATCACTCCTCCGAAATTTATATTGTGTTTGAAAGAGGACCTCGATTGGCAATTATAACTGCCAGTAATCAACGTCCGCCGCAAAAAAATAAAACTGAAATAACACAACAGACAAAAATGGTAAAAAAGGGATTTAACTGATCATACCTATTTTAATGCAAATAGAATAAAGTAGAACGTACTGTCTTTCTATACTTACTCCTCTTAAACTACCTTTAAATAAAACAAAAGACAGAAATGTTTTCTTTTGCAATGACACGTCCAGTTATTTTGGAATGTTATTTCACATCACCTAAAACCGGAAAAAAAAGGAGAGAGAGAGACAGAAGATATATAGTTGATTAGCTGTGAATTTTTTCGTATGTCAAAAAGGAAGAATGGTTCTTTTAAAAGATTCCTTTCACAGCCGCTAATAAGTATAAATTTATAGACCCTTGATGTTCTAACCTTCTTTAATTAATGTACGAAATATGGCAAAAAAACTGGTGTCAACAAAGCACGAAACGTTGCATTGCTTTCTTTGCTGGGGTGTAAGAAATAGAAAGGAAGTGAAGATCAAGATAAAATATAGCTTGAAACAGTGAAAAGATGAAATATAGACAAGCTCCCGTTTTTTCGCGCCAGCATTTTGAAAATGCCCTAATTTCCATAATTTCCATCGGGCCTTTGACAAGGTTTACGTCGATTTTAAAATTTCCTATTTTTCTCAAAAACGGGATCTCGTTGGAACTTTTGAATTCTGTTTTTAAAAACAGTTTATCAAAAGGGAATTGTTCGGGAAAAAACGATTATTTTTTCTAGCGCCGGATTCTCAATAACTACTTACAACGGCTCTTAAAGAGTTTCGGGTCTCGAATAATTAGCAATCACTACATATGTGATACACGCCATCTGCTTAAACGCATTGATGGTCACAAGCAGAAATCGTCTTCCCATTACAAACACTTTTTTAATTAAACACAATTTTGCAACACCAACCTGTCTTCTAGAGCAGTTTGACGTGTTTGCAAAATGCCACACAAAATTCTAGCTATTAGCTAGACAAGGGGCGTCTAAAGCAAAATTAACATCGTAGAGAGGGCGTTTATTACACAAGAGATGTACTTTGTCACCCATGATATTAGACGAGCAACTAGTCCCTAGCTATATAGCCTTAGCCTTATAATTTGACCTCTAATAAAAAAAAAAATACTACAGCCAAAAAGAACCTTGTCGTAAATTTTACTTAACATATCAATCGGGCAATATGGCAAAATTTTGCAGAACAAATCATCTCAACTGCCACACGTCAGTAACGTCACTATTGATGCACCCTTTTTTTGTATTAGAATATATTTGTTACCGATTTGTAGAGACAGTACTAACTCCTGTATCATTTATTTTGGACTATAATACTCTGTTAAGTAGATTTAAAATGATTATTCCACAACTCGATTTCATTCTTCATCCCTCCCTTAGAAAGCTTGAACAAGTCTTACAGTTTTCATGCCGCTCTATTTCTAGCAGAGTTCTAATATTGCTTGTTTAGACAATTTTGGCAGCAGAAGTCTAACAGCGTGTATTCCAAATTATTAAAAATTTCAGACAGAGGCTTCTCCATTTACATTACTAATCATGACGAAATATAATTAGGAAACGGTAACCACTGGTAGATGTGTGTTCTCCTGGTGCTTAACACATTACCCTTTACCGGAGTCCGAAAAAGATTGTTATATTCTTATGCGATTTCATGATGCCTTATTGGGGAAATAAACTTATTGTGTTTTCAAACTTATGATATATTTGTATTTGTACTGCGAGACATTATATTGGCAATAGGGAAAAAAGTTATTAATATTAACGTTCGATTGACTTAAAATGTTGTAGCGTCTAGCAGGGTAATTTCGTTCACCATTAAAAAAACAGTTATTCGTGCTTATTTACTCTTGTTAGTAGTCAGCTCAGGGTTGCTGTCAAGGTCATTTGAGCTCAATTTTGGGTTTGGCTGCAGGTGTTTAATAAAACACCATTAAAGCTAGTCTTGGCCTATATTTTCGTGAAACTTCGTCGTACAAGCAGTGCTGTAATAACGCTTTTTACAAGGTGAGTAACATGGTATTAACAGTTTTGTTAGTCTAAATATCTTCCCCAAGCATAAACGTCATCGGTAGAGTACCTAAAAGCATCGCAAAGTGTATAGGAGAAGAATATTAGAATTATTTCCTCCTTGTGCTGATGCGATAACATAAAAGTGAAATAATTTTATAACTAATAAGACATTCAGTCTTTTTATAAGAACCTGTTTTTAAAAAGTTAACTGAACTCGGTAATGTGCTCTTAAAACCTCGAGAATAATTCTGCGCCTTTTACATTATCTGAGCCATGTTGTTTGAAATTTGACTGTTGATTCCAACAGCAGAACTTTTCATGGTTCCCAACTCAATTAGTAGATGCAAACAAAGACAATTTCAAGGCACAGTTTAAACCGCAAAAGGAAAGTTGTTTAAATTGGCTAGAGATGCCTTTAATATGTTTCGAAAGCAGCAGAAATCCTTATTTCAGAATTAACCAGGAGGTCACAAGGGGTCCCGTTTTGTTTTGTTTTGTTTTGTTTTGTTTTTGAGTCCAATTTCCCGGTTCTTTACCGCGTTTAAATTAAAATTTACTGAACCTTATAAACGCATCGTAAATGAAACAGCTTTATACTAACCGAACTGGTGACAAAACATATGTTTGACGTAAGTTTGAATGTTTTCACAACAGCATCGACTTTTTTGGTCAAGAAATGTTGTTAACTTGGTTTCACGTAAGGATAAAGGGATAAACCGATCCTATTTGGGGCATATTCTTGCAGAGACAAATGCGTTTAGGTCATGCGCGCGTTAGAATAAAACACATGTACAACAGTTTTTTTAAGGGCTGTAGTAACTTGTATTTTGTTAGAAAATCCAAGTAGTAAGAAATAAATAAAATGAAGTATTGACCGTCTG
>NC_133201.1:982700-1000200 GCF_958299795.1 Porites lutea
TTTAATTTTCCAGACATGTTTCGACAGTACATCCGTCATCTTCAGTGTTACATATTTTGAAATCGCCGTTGAATTTAAAGCGCGTGCGATCTTACAAAGTTCGTTACATTGCGTTGTCAATATTGCGTACTAAAACAAAATTAAATGAGTGACGCTTAGTTCCTTACAGGGCGAGAGTCCAGTTAATGTGTTTCACCTGCTGGTTGATATCGGGCTTTTCTCATTTTAAAAACATGGATTCCTTAAGCTTCACCTGGTACTTAGTGGCTGCAGAGTCCAGGATCTCGAAGCAATCCGGTGTGCAGGACGCTCTACAAAACTCTGAACTCTGCAGATGTTTAAAAACGTTCGAAGACCTGTCTGAAAGTAAGTGCTCGCGCACTCGTGTGGAGAAGTGTCAGCTGGTTTCACCAACATAACAAGCATTACAACTTGCACACGAAAATTTATAGACCACACGCGTGCGTAGCCCCTCAGGAACAGCATCTTTCACATTAAAAAGATTTCGCAGATATTTTTCACTGATATTTTCCATGACAGCCTATATAAAATTAAAAGCCAATTCTTCACTTATAAAGCTTTTTAAGGAAACAGTGCACTTGCAAAAGCTATTTGAAATGCACGTCTTTACCTTCCTAATTTTTCCGATATCACAAAAAGTCGAGGGAGTTCTCCATGATCCATTATGTTTTATGACTCTTTCCTATGTTCCGTCTTTGTATCTATTAGAATTAGTGCTTTTTGAGATCCCGAGAATATCGGCCCAAAATATATTTTATAGTAGCAGAAAAAAGCGAGAGACCTTTTTTTTCTCCTGATCATTAAGAGATTACATACAACGATTATGTATCAAGATTGTTTTCAGTGTTATTTCTATTGTTGTAGTGACTCTCACTTTAATACCAAAATGATGGTTATAAAGAGAGTAACATAAAAAGGTCTGCCATTTGACCAAGTTTAATCCAGAAAAGAAGATCATTGGATTTATTGGCTAAAAGGAATTAAGGAAGAAGATAAAGATATTTTTAATGCTTATCCCTTTCCTCTCTGAGTCATAAACCAATTATAACCCTGACTACTTACATTATGCTGAAAACATAGCGATGTCAGAATGATCCTTGCACTCCCTTTTGTAGTACTTTGAGGATCGCCCTGCCGCTACGGACGCTACAATTTTTTTGACATGTTTTTACATGGTTTCCACTACTTGTTGTAAGTTTGATTGGTCTCATATCAATGCAGGACCAATCAAAACATCCAATGTTTGAAGCAGAAGCGTGTTTTTGAAACTTTGAGGTGCTGTTTACACTGCAACTACTCGAGCCGGGGCACTTGGAAGGAGATTATCCAATCACAACGTTTTTTAAAAAACAAGACATTGTTAAGTTTGTTTGCAAACGGACCAATAATATTCATGAATTTGAGGGCTGTTTCCTGAGAGGTCAGATAAGTTCAAACGGGTTAAAAGTTTTCAACGGTTGCATAGTTGAACCTGAAATTTTATTGGTCCGCTTGCAAAAAAGCTTGAGAAACTTTTGTTTTTAAAAAACGTTGTAACTGAATAATCTTCTTCCAAGTAGTCGCACTGCATTGCCTTAAAAACATTTTACACTGTCATTGGTTCTGTAATAAGTGGAACCCAACTTATCCCACAAAATTGGATAAAACAGACAAAAAAATTAAATTAAAAATTACTTGATTTTGGATAAACATAAAGCAGTTTGTATCAGCTTGTTTACATAATCGGAGTCGTCTTCGATCAGGAAATGACTCTTGTCGAACACGTCACTAAAATATGTAAAACTTGTTTTCTTCAACTTAGGAATATAGCTAAAATAAGAAACAGTCTGTCACAAAAAGACACTGAAATCTTAGTTCATGCTTTTATTTCCTCTAAATTAGATAGCTGTAATTCAATACTCAAAGGCCTTCCTCAACCACTGATTAATCGTCTACAAGCTGTCCAAAACTGTGCTGCACGCCTTGTAACTCGTTCCAGGAAACATGATCATATCATGCCAATTCTCAAACAGTTACACTTGCTTCCCATGTACAGCTGTATCAAATACAAGATGCTTCTGTTAACATTTAAAGCCTTACATGGTTTAGCACCTTCCTATATAACAGAAATATTGCAACCCTACAAACCATCAAGAAGCTTACAATCTTCTTGTAGACTCCTGACAATACCATCAGAAAAATTGAAGAAATATGGCTTTAGATCATTCTCATCTGCAGAACCTACAATTTGGAACTCACTGCCAGAACCCATACGTAATCATAATGAGATTTCAAAATTTAAAACTTCTGTTAAGACTTTCTTATTCAAAAAAACATTTTTATAAAAGTTCCGTTAGAGTAATGTATATATTGTAAATATTGCGATAAGAATTTTAATTTTTAATCTTTCCTTTTAATTTTAATTTTTAGGTAAGAAATTTATACATTTGTGTTTTATTATTGATGTAAATTTTTTAATCTACAAAATTTTCGGTTCAAAATATTCAGTTGTAAAGCTCCATGAGCCTACGGATATAGCGCTATAGAAATCCTTATTATTATTATTATTATTATTATTATTATTATTTGTATTCACATTTTTGGGGGGTTAATTTTTGTTTTTATTTGCTTTACCAAGTACTAAACTGCGATTTTGACGACTCCACGTTTTGCGCATGGACAAATGAAAACTCTGAGAAATCGACGTTTAACTGGACTTTAAAGTCAGGGCAAACACCAAGCAGGAGAACAGGACCTCTTTCTGATGTTTCAGGTATTAACTCTTTATTTTATATCGACTCCTTATCAGTACCTAACGTTTATTTGAATTTTCAGGCACTCTCAGTGTATTTAAGATAGTTATATTAAACAGTGTCTCATTTCATTGAACTACAGTAATTAAGAACCATTTTCTACAGCAAAATTGAACAACAAAGCGTGCAGCTATTATGCTGAAAGAAATAAAACCAAATCACCATACCTTTCACTACCGTAACTTAAAAGCAACCGTCAGTGTTTTCCTGGGCGCCACGCAGCTCTTTACAAGGCCTCACAGGATTGGCAGTGAAAACAATAGACATAGAGATATAACAATGACTCTATCCCTAAAGCAATGGAACTGCGTGTTATGGAGAACCAATGAAATTAGAGGTTTTTAGGAGCTGTACTTTACTCTCTCGTGATTTCAGTTCGCTTGCACACTTTAAAAATCGTGGAATTGTTGTATTGCGATTACTTGGTATTCTAAAAAAATAGCTAAGCGCAATTGATTTGAAGAAATCGAAGTGCTAACTAAGTTTTGTTTCTTTTTTATTTCAAATCTATAGGAAATGGAAAGTACGCATATCTTGAAGCATCGTTTCCGCGGCAACATGGTGACAGCGTTAGGCTTTTAAGTCCTGTTATGCAAGGTGCAAAGTGCATGTCATTCATGTATCATATGTATGGAAGTTCCATGGGAAGCTTGATAATCTACATGAAAACAAACAGCAATGAAACAGTGGAATGGATTAAAACAGGCAATCACCCCAATCAATGGCTCGAAGCTGTTATATTCCTCAATTCCTCGGCTCCCTTCCAGGTAATCCATCTGACTGAAGAAGCAACAAAGCGGACTATAACCTAATTGTGATTTGTCTTCCCTTCTATTGTAACTTTAAGGGTTTACTCTTTTATAGATTATAGTGGAAGGAGTAACGGGCATTTCCTATTCAAGTGACGTAGCCATAGATAACATCGCATTCAGAAATAGTTCCTGTGAACGACTTGGTATGGACATGAGAATTTATCACTGCATTCTTGAAATAGTACTTAAAGAAACTCATAAAAGTCATTTTAAACGGCATTTGTGTCATTTCCCCTTTTTTCAGTTACCCAGTCGTTGTTTGCCTTCATAAAAGAAGATGCTACAGACTTCAAATTCGACAGAATTCCAGCTCACAGTGGATGGGTCTATCAGTTTACAGTGCATGCTCTTCAAACAAGAAACATTTCAACCGATGTGATGTACTTTGTGTACCCAGCAAACACTGTCCATTGCGCAAAAAGCGTCACCCAAGAGCTTTCATTAGACGACCTCAGTTGCTTCCCTCAAGACTTCTTCTTTTCCTCAAGGGCATATCAGCCACATTACAAAAAGTTGTTGCTTCTGAACCGAGGAGAAAAACTACCAGTAGTGAAGGAGTCTCCAATAGGTCCCGACCAATCACAGCGCAGCAGAAATTTTCTCGACCAATCAGCATCGAGTATTTAGCCCATGTGACTTGACTGACGTCAAAGCTCCCATATTTGGGCATAAAAATCACGTGACCCACCCAAGAGGTGGATCCGCATACTTGGCATAGTTTTAAAGGACCGCGTAGAACCTGGGTACAAATGGGACACTCAAAAACGAAGCCCCAGTCCCCTCGCTTTCCCCTGAAGTCCATAAAAAAAAAACACACACACTGTATTAAGGTCCACATCATTTTTTTAATACAAATCTCGACTGTGCCCTAAATGACATCCGGGACGTGTGTGAGGTCCTAGTGACGTCACGCCCATTGTTTTACAAATCTAATAGAAGATCCAATTCGTTCCCAATCCTCTCGTAGCCATAGGGATAGCTGGATCGGGTAGCCACCTGGAGGACGCGCTTGTCAAACACCAACCCATACTGCTTCACGTGCGGAACCACTTGAATGTGTTTCTTTTCCAAATCCCGTGTGAAATGATAGGGGTTGACAATGTTCAAATTTCGGCGAGTGTCCTGAGGCGAGTCTAATTCCGAGAGAATGTTCTCTTTCATGGTATGAAAATTAAGAATGGCCGACCCCCGGACATTCAAGGTGAAACCGCGGACCTTGCACACCACTTTACCTCCACGGGTCGTGTACCCATAATTCTTGGCGCCCCCCGAAACGAACTCGGTGATGACGTCCCCATCCAATTCATCCGTCATATCCCCCAAAAAATCCCCAGTGGCAATACTGGGTTGACCGGGACGCCACTTGTACACTACACTGTCGGTATCATAGTAAAGCACTTGCTGCTGGAGAGTGTCCAGGGACTCGTAGAGCTTGAGTCGAGCATGACACGTGGTGAACGCCGCCACAAAGATGTTGGTCTTGGTGCCTTTCACGGCATTGTCTTGGACACTGGTGTAAACAGCCTCCAAAATATCGTCGGTACAGAGGCGGAGCGTACTGAGATCAAGAGCTGCATCAGAAACGAGGCTGAACAAATGGGTGGGGTTTTGAACGGTGACGGTGGTAGGTTTGTTGATTCGCTCGCCAAACTTGCCCCAGAAACTATTCAACATGAGTTTGGCCGTGGCCTTGCGACCACGGTTTTTGGCAATGCTGGCAATGTCCAGTCGGATCCCTTCCCGTTCCTGGTAGCGAAGAATGTACTCGCGTTTTTGTTCGAGGGTCTGGCACCAACTGGGCCACCCCGCGGATTCTTGTTTGAGTTTGAGCCAAGTGTTCACGTAATCAGCGAAAAGACCTGTTTGGCGTTGCTCAGGGGGAAAATGCCAGACTTCATGGATCTTGATCAAGGTGTACCCCTTTTCCACGGCTTTGACCAGCTCAGGCGTACACCAGGTCCCACGTAGCGTGCGATCGGCGTCCGAATGAGGGCAATACTGGGTTCGGGTCAACATGGGTTGGGCTTGCTCTGTCTGGACACAGGCACGGCAGAGAGGAAAGGTGAGCTTTTGGCCACAGCGTACAGGCAAGACAGGGTGGAATAGACCAGCGGGAGGCAGAATATCCACCGTAGCCACACCAAAATAGGACGCCAGGGACTGGTCGACAGGTTGGGTGATGATCTTGGGATGACCGATAGGGTAAGGGCAGTTCTTATTCACCCATGGGTACAGGGAGGTCACATCCACATAACGTATTTCCTCCCCCTCTTCAGCCACAGCGTGCAGGGCCACCGCACCAGTGCGACCCCCAAAAAAGGCGTCACGGGGTTCCAAGGGTGCCACCAAATCAAACGACGTCAGGAAACGTTGGACAGCTTCATCCGTGGCCACCAACTTGTCCCAGTCACACTCCCACATTTCGATGACGGTGTAACCTGCTCGGAGCAGGGCCAGGCGTTTGGAGAGCGTGGCTTGATACAGTTCCTCCACGGTTCGATCTGGTGTGGCATAATGTTTGGCGTTTCTCATGGGATAACAAGTGGGACAGCCATGATAGAGACACCCATGAAATTCGTAAACAGTGCGGGTCAGAGGATCATAGCCATCGACGAAATAACTGTTCACAAGGGTCCGGACAAACTGCTCACCCCCATTCCGGACATGACGAATGCGATCGGCACTAGCCCCCTCTTTAGGAATAAGGTGTTCTTGGTAGTACAACCATTGTAGGGCCTTGAGGGATTGATTGACTTGGGCGCCTCGCCATCCCCTGAGCGGTTCGACGGCAATGGTGTCAGGGGTCAAATGGTGCTTGCGCCAATAGAGATTGCAGGCACTGGCGATGGTGATACATTTGGCCATGGGATTGAAGCCAGCCTGCTGTTCAAATTCTTGTTGGAAAGCTTCACATCCCGCTTTCAACAGCGCCACATCCGATTTACAATACTCGATCATGTCTTGCTGGAAATCAAAACGCACGTTACGACGGACTTGCTCCGCATGCCAACGCGTCAGTTCGTCTTTCTTTTTGGCCATCATGCCCTCAGGATCGTAAAATTCCAAATCGGGGATGCGGCCCACATACTGTTGATGATCCGGGGTATTAAACAAATGCGGAAAGAAGCCCTTCTTTAATTCGGTCAAATTGAAGGTGCTGGGAAACGAGGCCAATGGCATGGGCAAGAAACACAACGAGTCAATGAATTTGAGGGGTCCACTCCTGAAGGACAACACTTTAGCACCCACCGTCAGTTGATCCACCACCTCGCGTTGTTGCTGGTACAGTTCATGCAGAATAAACATGCCGTCAAACCCTTTCAAGTTATGAAACACCACGAGAATCTCCCGCTCACTCTCGCTGTCTGGGAGGTCCGTGAGATCATCCAAATCGCGCAAAAATTGGAGGGCACAGTCCTCTCCGTCCAACACATGAATGGTCGTTTCTTCACTAGACGAATAACATAACAAATTGGCCACAAACACACCTTCTGCATTCTGCATGGCTTCAAAATCGGCGTAAACAAACAAGGGAGAAGGGGTGGCGCCACCATGCTACCTCCCCCCTCCTCTGTGGGTTCAGTCTCTTCCTCATTCTCGACCACGGGTTGAATGTAGCACTTGTGGTATTGGATGGACACCCATTCGTGACACACGGGACATTTGGCATACCCACACTGGTGACGTTGGTTAGGGACGACCGTGTACTGGGCCTGGCACTTGAGACAGGTTTTAATGGATTGACATTGCTTGCTGACCACATGATGACGCTTGCATTGCTCGCCGTAAAACTTGCGATGACAGAAGGGGCAATAGTCCGTAGGGCGGGTGCTACGCACATAATCTGGACAGTCAAATCGACCACACGCTTTGCAGCGTTTCCCTTGACAACTGTGATGGGTCTGATCGTTGGTATTGAACCCTCGTTCACAGTCCAGGCAATAATAGGATCGATTCACAAACGCCGGAAAAGACGTACAACCATCAAAATGATCGTTGGATTTCAATAAACGGATTGGATGAGGCGCGTCAGGGCCTTTAAAGATGAGAAAAAACGGTTTCATCCGGGTCATCACCAAGAGTTGATATTGAGACCCCAACGCCTGTTGAAATTGACGCAACTCGGGTAAACCACAGGGACCCTCAGCCACCCCCGCTTGCTGATGGAGGGCCTGGGCTTGACGTAACTGCACAGGACGCCCCCGTTTGAGATTATCCCAATCGCGAAACCCATCCACGCCTTGATCTTTATGGCAGTGGGCTCGCATGGTGACGATCGCGCGAGCACAACATAAAGCATCTCTGTTTCGGATGGTGACGATACAACGTTTTTTTTTGTTTTCTCGATCCAGGCATAGACGTCCTACATTGCGTTTTTTAGAATGGCCTGTTCCTGGGCCGGGCATAGAGACAAACACCACATCCACTTGGAACCCACGATCAGGGTTGAAGGCTTCATTGCTGTTCAACTTGCCGGCCAAGGTGGCTAACATTTCATCCAAACGGGCCGTACGTTGTAAAAATTCCCCCACGGTAAAATTGGCTGTTTGGTAAGCATGCGTGAACCCATGCGCTGTAATAGCAAAATTCACAAAATGATGGGCAGGTCGCTGCTCGCGGCCCAGTTCTGTTTCAATGGCTTGATGGAGTGCTTCAGTCAAAGCCAACCCAATATTATCCCCAGCGACAGGATCCCGCAATTGTCGTAATTGCGCATTGAATTGCGCCCGCTCCACCACATCACGCCAGCGGCGTCGTCGACCCATGGGTTGCATAGTAAACTGAAAGAGGGGGCCACGGGCGGCAGCCCCTCCCCACTGTTCCCACCGATCATAGGCGCGATCCAATAGAGCATCCCCTTCGTCATCATCACTGAATGGATACGCCTCCGCCATGACAGCGGCAACAATTTGAATTTTCCCGCGCTGGACGTGGACTTTTATAGACCTTCTCACGTGATCTCGCCTGCGCTGGGATTGGTGGACCCAGCTCAGGTGAGAGTCAGGTGAGGGGGTTTGATTGACAGGAAGAAGATTAAGGGGGGTCCCCCCATGGGTACAGACTCCTTTCATCTCCTCTAAGACTGGACCGAGATCCGTGATTGGCGGATTGAACCTTAGATAAAGTCTGTCAACCAGAACAGACGTCAGTTGCGTTTGAGAATGCCCAACAAAAATCCGGAAGAGCAGAAACGCTTGAAACACGAATGGTACGTCAGGAATAAGGAAAGATTGTTGCAGCAGAAACGGGAAAAGCGGGCGGCTCAGAAAAAAGTGAAACCGCCTAAACCGCCTAAACCAGCGCCGACCCCCGAACAGGAAGCCCGAGCCCGAGAACTCAACCGACTGGCCTGTCTGCGCTACAGAACGAAAAACGCGGCCTATGTACGATTGCTGAACCGAGACTATTATCACAAACACCGCGAACAGATTGTGCAACAGCAACGGGACCGTCGTGCCCAGGCTCGACAGAGAACAGAGACTCCCTTCCAAAAGTTACGGGTCTTGGCGGACGTGTGTTCTTCCCGTTTACTAGAGTTAAACCATGGATACGCCAGTATCGCACCGAAAAAAACGGGACCCCGAGAAAAACAAGCTTCAACAAAAACGGTATCGACAGCGACAATATGCGGCGGTCAATGGGATCGAGAAAGTGAAAGCCCTCAACCGTCGACGCTACCACGAGCGCATGGCACGCATGAAAGCCAATGGGGAGTACGAGGCCTTCAAAAAAAAAAAAGTGGAGTATGGGATGAAACGCTACTATGCCATGCCGGAAGAGCAGCGGAATGAGGTGAAAAAGAGAAACGCGCAGGCCCAAAAGAACTGGATGGCGAAAATGAAAGAAGAGGGGACGTATGAGGCCTACAAACAACGGCTCAACGATCGGCGGCGACAACTCCAGGCCGAGAAAAAACGAATCTTGGGCGAAGAGGGGTGGAAAGCCTTGCAATCCAAAAAGTACCAGCAGCGCATGGAATCGATTCAGCGTCAACGTTGGCAATACTTGGACGAGCAATTAGAGCGCCCCTTTCCCCTCCCGTGGTGGCCGTTAGACTGGTCCGACTCCGAATCTGACGAGGACCCTGTCCAATCGACACGTTCCAACGCCTTACAACAATTGCAACAATATCTGTAAGAACAATGTGAGTTTTATTAAAACATGTGTTTTGGATTAATCCATCTTGTAATGACTGTGTTCCATTAAATTACATGCCCAATCTCAGTTTGGTTTTCATAATGCGTCTCACAATACGCTCCGTCAGGGTTTTACTACCAGGGAGTTGATCAATCTTGGCAATCATCTTGCGATCCGCCACCCATTTATCTTTCAAGGTCTTGGCTTTGTCATAGTCCATGTCATGCACTTTCGCAATCCTGTCTAACCGGTTGATGCCGGGATCCCCACGGGCCAAACGTTTTTTCAAATGGGTGCCAGGGCCCATATACTGATAACCGGGCCAATGAAATTCAATACCCGTCTTGTTGAGGAGGTTTTGCACATCAAATAACTTGCCCCCGCGTTGCGATCGTCGTCGTCGTCGCCTCGGTCGGGCACGGGAAGTAGCTGTCACACGACGTCTCCGTCCCATCACGGGGTTTTCCACGATTTCCAATCCAAAGCTTTCTTGGCGAACCCAGCGGCTTTCTTTTTGGCGATACTGGCGGCTTTCTTTTTGGCAGAGTCTGTCGTGCGTTTACGAATATCACGCGCAACCGCTTTCTTGATGGATTCCACTCGTTCACGGGGGGTATCCCACGGTTCTACTCCCTGCGTGTCTGAAAAAGGCAACTCGTGTGCCAACTCCGCGCTGCTCACTTGAGGTGTAAACTTGAGTTTCTTTTTAGCACTGGGGGTGATGTTCGGTTTAGGCGGGACAGGTGGTTTTCTGGGTCCTGCCGGCGTGGAGCCTTGTTTTATACCCTGGGTGGCTTTGACCAATTGCGTGAACCACGCTTGCATCGGCCCCGCCTCAAAATCATCATCCTCGCCGGGCGTCGTAGCCCCTGCAGCGCGCACACCCCCCGCTGGCGCTCCAAAGGGTTGGCGCACTTTTTTGGTCCAATGGCGTAACTGACGGCTCACGGCTTTGAGTTGAGGCCGTTTCCAAGCATCCGGGACCTCACTGGTCAGGAGCGCATGTTGTCTGGCCGCCAAATCCGCGGCTTTACTCAAGCGAGTATCTTCCACCAATTCTTGTTTGTACTTTTCTTTTAATTGTAAAAAAGCAGGGGCGTTGTCCACCGTGGTGCTCACCATCTCGGGTTCCATCATGCAACTGACGTGTCTTGTCTAGCGCATGCAACGTTTATAACATCGGTAGAGTTCAGGCCAGAGGGCACCGCCTGTTTGAGCCATCATGATAGCGCGCCGTCGTTTCACCGAATGCGCGGGTTTGGCCATGGCGCGTAAACTCTGGGCATGAGGTTTGAGCAACGTGATGGTATGTCGAGAACGGGGCACCGTGCCACGGAGCGTGTTCATCACCAATTCACTGATGGCATTGATCTGATCCGCATTCGCCATCCGCAACAATTCTTGTCGTTTATGTTGATTGGCTTCTTGTAAGACGCTCTTCAAGAACGGGGCTTGACGTTCCATGCGCCACCCCATGATGAATCTTAAGTTCAGGCAACGAACAAGGTCTATTTATGGTAAACAGGGCTCCACACCTGCCACACAATTCGCCATGATAATAGCATTGCATATGAGTGCGACACTGGTGACATAACAATGAATCATAGTGGGGGTCCCACTCCAACGTGAACGTCACGGCTTTTTTTCGTTTTTTGAGGACTGGATCGCGTCTAACGTGGACGCGTCCGTCGACGTTTCTTCTTGAACGCCCCAGGCGAGAGAGCCACTGCCAGCATGGGGAGCACGCCTCCACGTTGCAATCCACGTCGACGGCGTCGTTTTCGGGGGACATAACGGTGTCGGCGTCCATTGGGTCCACGGACCATCGTCCAACTAACACCCGTCCAGGCCCACGAAGGTCTTTTTATACATTTTCATTACATGATGGAACAATTAAACGATTCCCCCGCATAGCGTTTCCGTTTGCCGGATTCCACGTCTCGGCGGCGTTTGTCGGCAATTTTGATGGCACGTTTGGTTTGATGCTCCCCGATGGCTTTAGTGCCCTTATAGCCGGCTTTGAGAATCCCGATAGGCAGGCCAGGCGAGACACCCCCTACTTGACTATAGGTCATACACCGTGGTCGTTTGGCGGGTCGGCGACGCCGCGTCGTGGTGCGTCGGCGTTTGCGTTGGGGTCCCATGACAGTTCTAAAAACTGACCACGGCGAGCCTCTTTTTATACATGTCACATCAAACTGCAATCAGGTTTTCTGGTATACCCCTTCTTTCTCGCCCAGGATCGATACGAGTCCTTGCTACCACTAGCACGATACTGACGTTTGTAGTTGGCCACCATTTGTTTGGCGGCCCTTTCTTCGGCTTTAGAAGGAATCTTCCACATCTCCTTGTCCTTCAACAACTCAATGCCTTTCTTCCAATCCACTAGGAACGGTCCTATCCCACCCTTCATCCTACGCCGACGTTGTGGGCGTTTGCGTTTGCGTCGAGGGGCCATCCCGCTTCGACATTGGCCACACATGGTTTTGGGACGGTCGAAGGAAGGCTCCTGGTTTTATATCTTCACGGGCGTCGACCCCGTCCACGGGCTCGGCCACGGCCACGGCCTCGGTGGGGTGGTACAGGGGGTGGACTTGGGCTGGAGGTTCGCGTCGAGGTGCGGCGCACGGACGGTCGCCCTCCCTCTTCATACACGGTAGTCACCGTATTGGTATGCGTGATATTGCGAATGCGTCTCCCTCGCGCCCGTTCTTGCGCATCTTCATTCAACAAATCCAACCGTCGCCTTAAGCCTCGCCGTCGATCGTCGTCGTCATCATCTTCATCCTCGTCCTCCGACGGAGGGGAAGAATCCGGGGACGGTGGAGAAGGCACACGGGGACGTCGTCGCGGTTGTTTGGCGGCCACGGTGGGACGGCCCGTAGGGGTCGTCACCGTGGAAGTGGTGGTCCTGGTGCCTGCTCCAGCACTGCGTCGGGCGGTGGAGGGGCGGGAGGGAGCCGTGGTGGTCGTGGCGGTGGTGACAGGGCGTGGTCTGGGTCGTCTGGAGCTGGTGGTGGTAGTGGCCGTGGGACGTGTACGGGTGGACGTGGTGGGACGGGTTTGGGTGGCTGTCGTGGTAGGTGCGGTGGTGATCGTGGGTGGTGGTGGTGGCGGTGGCGGTGGCGGTGCCGTGGTGGTAGTGCCTGTACCTGCCACGAGGGGTAACGTAAAGGCATTCAGGGCATCGTCCACATTGACCGGGTAGGTCAAATTAAAATCCTCAATCTCTTGATCCAATTGGGCTCGATCCACGGGTTGGGTCAATTCCGCCACCATGTCCGTCATGGTACTGAGATCTGGGGGAGGGGCAGTGGGTGAACCCACGCCAGCGGGCGAGAAAGTCGGCGTGTCCATGCGGACCGATAAATCACGTTGTTGTCCGCCTTCTCTTTGCCGACGGACCCGGGCGAGTTCTCGTTGCAGTTCGTTTTCGAACGGCAGGGACATCCACGGGCAAGGTATGGACTTGCGCCTTGCCTTCTCGGCGCGTTAAATGACTCCACAAGCGGTACCGATCATCCGACGCCGGATGCACATCCAACATCAAATAGCCAAAGGGACGGGACGTGATGCGTTTAAATAGGCGCAAGACTTGACGCCATCGGTCGGGAAAGGCTTGCAGTAAAATGGTCCGTATACCCGTTTGATCCCGGGGATTCTTGAAGGCCACAATGTAATGCGCGTTGCGATTAATGGTCTTGGAAAATTTACCCGGTGGGAATAAATCTTGCGTCAAATACAACACGGTGATGTTGCGATGATGAGAATCTTTGGTGAACAAATCCAACACGCGTTTGTCCTGTCCCCCTTCTTCCATCAGATCGTCCAACACCAGCACGCCACCACGCGTCCGGCCAAACCATTGGGTTAAATGACGGGGGTCCGGTAACCCGCGATGAAATTGAATCCCCTCCTTTTTTTGCATACGATCAAACCGGGGTTGCCATCGGTCGTACGCATAGACGATCTTCTTGGGTGGGACTTGAAACACGTCGAGGTCCCGTAACCATTGTTCCACGAACTCGCTCTTACCACTGCCTGACGGACGCGCGATAATCACACTACTGGGGTGTCGAATCATCCTTCCCACGGTCGAGGCAGTCGTCGGTAATGACCCGTGGCTCCTTTCGCGCCCATGCGTTTATACCGTTTGCTACGTCCCAATTTATAGCCGATTTTGGCCGCTTTGGCCAACACGCTCATGATGCCTCGCCCGTTTTGACGAAAACGGGGTCGTCGGGAGGAAGCGCGTCGTCGTCGTTGTCTGGGCATGCTGTCCAATACTCGCGGTAGAGGCGTGGCGATTCGAACTGAATCAAGTGTTCCATCGTCTCTCTTAAATGCGTTTCTTTCATGGTGTCCATGTACTGTTTGAGAGCGACCCAGTCCTGGTCTTGTGCCAGTTGGCGGGCCACCAACCAATGATACCCATCCCAGGCATCCACCCCTTGGACGGTGTTCACCCGTTCAATGGGGTGTAACCACCAATACAAGGTTTCTTCTATCACGAAGGCGTCCATCACCCGCTGGACATCCCCTCGCGTAATCATGATGAGAGTTCAAATGACCACTCTTTCACAGCACATCTCGTTTTATGATGTTTTTTTTATTCAACACTCACAAGGATTACAAAGCATAAAGGCCTGGCGGCTCACATTCTTTTGCCCCCCTTCAGGTCGGGCATCGACTTCATCTTGTACTTCTTGTTTAATCACCCGTTTCAACTGTTCGGCCACTTTCTGATCATTCAACACTAAATTGTCGCAACTCCATTGCCCCAAAAAGTCTTGATAGGACTGGCCTTGGGCTCGGGCTTTCAGGAAAAATAACGCATAATGGCCACAGGTCTGACTATCCAGGGCTTGCAACGTCTGGTCACTGCGGATCAGGTGTTTCCATTGACTCCACCATTGGTGCAGGTCCGGGTGGGTGTACACGTGCAGGGGTAACCCATAACTGTCAAAGATCTCGCACTTGTTCTGTTCCGTCCACAGGCCCAACCAATGTTGTCCTGGTTCTCCCGCTGGATCCGTGTTGACAATGTAGGCTTGACGGACACTCTTGGGGGGTGAACGGGGTAACTGGTCGGCGGGGTACACCCCGTGAAACACGCGTCGCAACGTGGGATCTTCTAGGGCCAACGTGCGTAGCACCCTATCACTGAGCGCCACAAACTCCATGCCCGGTGTCTTCTGTCTTCTGATACCATGTCAGCCGTTGATGTTGTACTTTATACCTCCCATATGATTGATCTCATACATGTTTTCATACTCGCTCCAGACCAACACGGTGATGTTGTGACCCACCGCAGCTGCAAAATCAATGATCAGTCGCACATTGCCCGATTGACGGGGGTTACGATACTGAGGATCATCGGCTTTTCCACTGGGCACATTGTTGAACAGGAACAACGTGCAGTTCTTGCCTTGTCCCCAATCTCCAGGCAGCAGGAGGGGAATCTTATCTTCATTGTAGGCACCCATGGCTTGTAGAAATCGATCGTACCCCAGGAGATCTTCATAGGCTTGATCTCCAGTCAGTTGCAGGGTTCTGTAAGGGTATTCTTCTCCATTCAAGGTCTGACGTATTTGGGTGACCCCAAACTTTTCAAAGGCAAAGGGGTAGCGTTGTAGGTTTCCATTGAAGGCATCTGAATGCAATAACCCGACCATCACTCGGTCAGGAAATCGACCCACAAACACATTGTCTTGTTCCCATTGGGTGGTTCGTCCATCAAAGGAAAAGGTACGGATTTCGCTCCGCACCACGGGGTAGCGGGCAATCTGTTTGCCCAGCTGTCTTTCTTTCTGCAGTCTCACATAGACACTGGCATTCAAGGTCACTTTTCTCATCAACAAAGTGACTTTGATGTCTTCTGGGTGAATGGCTGGAAATTTCTTGGCCACCAAGGTGCCTTTGTTGGGGGTACCTAGCAAGTAGACAGTGTTGGGGTTGAGGAAGAGTTCCAAGTCCATCTGGATATTGGGGACCAACAATTTGCCTGTCTTGAGGGGTGCCAAATGGGGACGGATGAGGAAGGTGTGCCAATGTTCAGTCAGCAATCGGCTCGTCAAGGTTCTCAATTCTGCATTCCCACTCCAATTGGCGTTTGTAGGGACATCCGAATTGGCGGCGGTGGCTCCCATGACATTCACCACATTCAGCTGATTGACCCATCCTTGAGGGGCTAACTTGGTGGCACCTTCTTCTCGGTTGTAGTTCAAGAGGGTTTCTAGGTAGGCTCTGTAATGGTAGGTGTTGCTCTGTTCCGTCATGAGGACCCCATTCATGCTCAGGGTGATATCTCAAAAGATGGAGTGTCCAAAATTGTTGACGCAGTACACATGTCTCGATTCGTTGCCATCGGAGATGAGCAGCCCTGCATCCAAGCCGGTATACCCCGCGGCTGGATTGGTCAGACGGACTTTGACTTTGAACCGGAGGGAATCGGTGTCGTAATAATCGTCAGAGCCCGGAATGGAGAACGTGATGGGCTGGATGCCCGTCAAAGCGGGTTGAAACTCCACCTCCCGAGAGGCTTCGTACCGATAATCCACATCGGGCACGTCAAACAGTTGGAGCGACATGATGCGGTCTGTCCCTGGGGTTCAACGTTCCCCCCTTTTTATACCCTTTCGCCTACGTTGCCTCCTGGCTTTGGCTTGGTTGGCCCATAACACCTTTCTGAGATCCCCCCCTTTCATCTGGCGAACTTGTCGAAGCATCCTCTTCTCCATGTAGAGGGGGTCCGTCAGGCGAGAGGAGGTATGCATCAAGGGATAGCGCGCCGTGGTGGACTTGCCAAAGATCGTGCCCCCGACTTGGTACGGCGAGATGAACCGTCCACGGGCGCGTTGCCGTCGAATGCGATTTTGCGTTTTGAGAAAACCACCCACACGTACCATGTTTAACGTCCAAAGATGTCCCGTATACGTTGAGTCGCTCTTTTATAGGTTTTTTTGGCTTGGTGTTTGCCGCCCGCCCAGGCCATGGCAGGGGCTTTCCGTTTCAACCCGCGGGTGAGTTGTCCACGTCGATCCGCCCACGTCTCTGCGGCACTCTTGCCTCGTTGAATATCTCGCAGTCCCGCTTGCGCTTGCTGTAGGACCATGGGTCCCGCCAGTTTGATCAAATCTTCGGCTAACCCCCGGCCCTCTTGCGGGGTGAGCACGGGCGTGTGGTACCGCGTTAAACTACCTCCTCGCATTGGGTCGGTGTCACGTCGAGGTGTTGTTTGGTCCCTCGCGTGGCGCGAGTGGCTTTTTATAGCTGTTTGAGACCGATGGTCACCAAGGTTTTGCCCGGGGGTAAGATGGCTAGGGGTCCACTCGTACTGGCAATTTCCACTTCTAAAATATCCAATTGTTGTCCTCGCACTTTGATCCATTGATGGTGCAGGGGTTCCGCGGTGCTTTCCCCATCGCCGGTTCTCAACAATTGCACTTCCCGCAACAGGGGAAACTTGCCACTGCCCACCACCGTGGATTCCACCAGATCCGAATAGACCATGACGGTGCGTTTACGGGTCCCCACAATCTTTTCAAAGGAGGCATTCAGGTTGTTGATCTGCCATTCGAAGCCCATGTACAATCTCATCCATACCACATGATCCAGAGTCACGATCGTAAAAGCTCGGCTGGTCTGCATCACCCCCATGTACTGCTCGCCTTCCCAATTGTAAAACTGCCGATTCTGACTGCCCACTGGACTGGTGGTCTCATTATAGTTGCCTGA
>NC_133201.1:1005200-1087700 GCF_958299795.1 Porites lutea
GGCCTTGCTATCCCCAAACGTGTAAAAATGATGCCACCCTTGTTGCTTGAACCAGGCTTGTACTTTTTTATTTAAAAATTCTTTGCCTTGATCCGTCTGTACGCGGAGCGGTCGTCGCGGCGAGGCTTGTCGACGAATCTTGTCCAATCCTCGGAGCATCTCCGTGCTGCTTTTGGATTTGATGGGGACGGCCCAGGCATATTTGGATAGGACGTCGATCACTGTCAACAAATAGTTGTTCCCCTGATTCCATCGACGGAGTTTTTGCATGTCGACCAAATCCATTTGCCATTGTTCGTCTCGGTCAAAGACCAACGTGGGCGCAGTAGGAAATCGCGTCCGTCGGGGTTGTGGAGGGTATAACTCAACACTGATTGGAGAATCTTTTGGGCTTGCGGGGTTCTCAATTTATGAGCTTGGGCAAAGGGTTGGACCCCGCCCAAGGCCCCGGGTTGCTGGGGATCTTCGTAAGCGCGTGGCAACGACATCAAGACACTGACACACACTCGTAGCCCATCTCGGTCTTTAATAGTTTTTTTCACACACCTACATGATTTTTTCAAAACAAACATGAGCCACCAAAGTTCTTATGCAAATGGCGCCTGCTCTCATAGGCTCGCTCCTTGGCTTTGATGGCTTCCCCAAACTGATTGGCCCACGGCCACTGCCTCTCCACAAAATCCCTCTCCCAGGGTGGGGATGTCTCCATCTCATGACCTTTTCCTTTCAAAAGGGGGACTGCAGGATTGCCCCATGGTCTTACGGATGTCTTCCCATAGTCATGGACTTCAGGGGGTGTGTCTTTTACCCATCGTCTCAGGGTGGGTTGCGCTGTCTCTCGGGGGCACCATAGCGGACCATGGAGCCATTGAAAGTAGCCACAGGGGTCTTGGCCTGGGAGAAAGCTCCCACAACTGAAAAACACCTTCTGGTAATTCTTGCTGGTCCGACTCAATTTCATCCTAGGGACCAACCCACATTTGCACTTGAGCTCCCCTCGTTGCAATCGGGCACGGACTTGAGGGTGCGTGTCTTCTTTCAATTTCTCCATCATCACTTCCCGACTATCTTCAAACAAATACACGGGACAACCTGCTAGGGGGCACTTGAACCTCAACTGGCCAAATTGGGTCTCGGGGTTAACGCATTGGAGGATTCGATGAGGATGAAAGGGGCACGTTTCATACAAGAGCTCGTTCAACTGGGTCTCCATCTGATCGAGGTCCTGGTCTTCCTGGGCAGGATCCACCTGACACGTCCCTTCCTCTAGACACTCTTCCTCATAATCTTTCAGGGTGCCCTCCATCAAGTCGTTCACGGAGGAAACGGGTGAGACGATGGGGGAAGGTGTGGGTGGTGGGTCTGTTCGGGGTAGGGCGTTCAGGGCCCACACGAGTTCACTGGTGGGGTTCGGTTCCACTTTCCTCTCTACAGCCTGCGCTTGATAGGCCTCCGCTTCAGCTCGGGGTAAACCGATCAACGTCATCTCGTGTTCACGAGTAGTTTTCATGTCTGGGGTTGGTGCTGGGGCTTCTTTTTCCCCTTTGGGTTTCTTACTACCACTACTCACTCGGCGTCGTTTGCGTCCTGAGGGCACTGCAGCAGGTTGAGTGGCTTGACGTTCCATGTCTGGGTGGAATGATTGGGGTGCACGTCTGGCCTGCCTTTTATAGCCCATGTTCCGGCATCTCGTGATCCTCATACGATCTTGTGTCCACCAATCCTGACTCTACTTGAGATCTCGTGAGGGTGGTGTGATCGGACGCTCCGCCAATCAGAGTCCATGGATTCCATTATAAAATCCGGGGTGGTTCGACGAGTGTTTTCAGTCGTCGCGGTCCTCTCTTCTTGACGGTAAGCGACCATGGCGTTGAACCAAGTGGGTCTTTTGGCGTACAGTCAGGGGTTTGCCCTTTCCCGAGACGAGTATATTATTCGAGAACTGGCTTTGTGTGACTGGACAGGGCATCATCATGTGTTGTTCAAATACCTGTTACCCCATGGTGTGTCCTACGATCAATTATCCGAGAAGGCCAAGAGGCGTGTCGATCGTCAGACCCGGACGGTGCATGGGTTGCCTTTTGAACCGTCCACGGCGTACAACCGCCACGAGTTTCATCCCTATCGGCAGATCCAGGATGATCTTACTCATTGGTGTCAACGGTACCTTACCCCCCAACGGAATCGAGTCGGGGTGTTCACCCTCAATGGTCTGTATCGACTGTGCCAAGAGAGGTCGTACCCCCTCGTGGTCTTGGAAGGACAGGGGTGTCCGGACTTGGCCTCTCTTCCCATTGCCACCGCCAATGTGATGGCCGCTAACGATCAGGGGCGTAATTGGTGCATGGACCATACCGACGGAGCCCGTGAAAGTGGGGTCTGGCATGATCATTGCGCGCATGTCCGGGCTTGTCAAATGAGTGGGTGGTTACGTCGTCACTCCCATGTTTTACCCACCCTGTACCAAGTCAATGCCCAACGCGTTTTGTGGCAAAAACGATGCGATCGTCTGTTGGATGTGATCTTATGCAACCCTTGTAAGGACGACAAAGACAAAGCGTTCGCTCGAGGACAAGGCTTAGATTGGAATCCCGATAATTGTTCCAATTGTCGCCACGCCCGACGTATTTTCGAACAAACGGTCACGTGTCGGGAATGGCAAACCCCACTGCTGTACGCGGATGATGAACCGCATACCCTATGGGCGTGGACGCCATTGTCTCACCCTAAACACTGTTTTTAATTTTTCACAGACCATGCCGCTGACTATTTACACGGGCGGTGCGTAAGGTGTGGACACGCATGTGGAACGATTATGTCAGATGTATGGGCATGCGTGTGTGGTCCTCATCCCACCCTGTCACCCTCGAGCCAAGTCTCTCGCGCCTTTGACGCAGTCCGAGTTGGACGCCGCTACCCCTACTGTGACCCAGGCTGCGTTTCGATTGGGTCGACAAGTGCATCATCCCATCAGCCTTCAGTATATCCAACGCAATTATCACGTGATCCAGCCCGCGTCTTTAGTCTTGGCCGTGGGCTATTTCGACGCGTTGCGCAAGCATTTCTTGGGCGGCACAGGCTGGAGTGTGGTCATGGCCCAGCTCTTAGGCAAACCCCTCTATGTCTTTGATGTGGATCGAGAAGAATGGTTATGGTGGAATCCCACCCTAGGTCACTATCAACCATGTGAAGGCATGACCGAGGACTACATTGCGCTCCCCACCCTCCAAGACAAGACCGCCATTGTAGGCACGCGGGAAGAAGACCAAGCCATTTATCCCACCCTGGAACGTTTATTCAAACACCAATAAGACACATGACTATAGAACACATGTTTTTTAATCTCAATGTATATCAAGGACAATAAAATTCATGGCTGACATGACATTCATGATTAAGTCTAAGCGTCTCATGACTTTGTCCACCGTGTCGTATGAGGCCTTCCTCCTGCCAATCATGACGGGGTGTTTTCCAAGGGGGACATCGGAGATCCTATGCTTGAAGGTGTCAATGATAAAGGCAATGCCCTCATTCATCAGGTGGTCGAGGTTGGGAGGTTGACGGGCCATCTCCACCATCATGCCAATCTGAAACCCAGAAAAAAAAAATGCTCAAAGTCAAGGTCATGAGAAGACAAAGAGTCAAACCATATTTTTTTACTCACCGAGAGTCGGTGATCCATGAGACGGTGGCAATGGTGGCAGCCATTTTTTCTGGGGGCATGCAACCGCACCACCACTTGGTTCCACCATCGGCCCTCGCCCAGATGTTGTGGGAAACCGGTGATATCGCATTTGGGTAGACTTTTGAATTCACGCACCACCTTCTTTCGCTCATCCATGGTATAGAAACAGTGCACCCAAAACATGATCTTGACTTGGATTTCCAACGGGAGCACGCGGCCAAACGGTTTGTTCTTAGGATCAACCAACCCTCGGCAGTCCATTCTGACACAGTGAACAGCATGCGATTGATGTCTCTTCTTGACATTCCCTTATTAATCCTCTGGTCTCTACCAATCACGTACTCGCGCTAGACCCCCTGGTCCAGGGAGGATAAGGTGTACCCATGGGGGGTACCCCCTAGAGTCTCCTCTCGTTCCTAGACACCCCACGTGATGGCTCTCCACCACTCTGATTCGCTCGTGGAGTCTCTAAATCACGTTGCGCGCTTAGTGTGGGTTCATTCCAGTTTGTTCAGTGTGACTGATCAAGATGGTGAGTTCGTTGTCATCGTTGGTGTTGTACTCGATGCCAATCGCCATGCTGTTTGACGCCCTGAAGATGTTGTGGCACACGCCTCTAAGAAGCGACTGCCTGCGTGCCTTCTTCAGACGCTGTACTCATGAAGAATTGAGGGATTGGGCCAAAACGTTGCCGTGGGACCACCCTGTTGCCCGGAAACTCGACCACGAGGTCCATCGCCGCAGAATGGCTGGTAAGTTTTATGGCTTTCATTTTTTTTTTTCGGGCGTGGGTCCCTTTTTTCCCTCATGTCCCTTTTTTGATTCCTAGACGTGTTCAAGGGGTTTGCGTTTCTACGAGACGTGTTGTGGCCTGTCCACCTGTGTCTTTGCCCTCGACGAGCTCGACTCAATTGGGCCGCGCGGTTCTGGGTCCCAGCCTGTTCGTGTTGATTTTCATTTTTTTATTAGATTCTTGGGAGCATGTGGAGAATCAGCCTGTCTGTCACATTTATCAATGGGTCGCGCATCCCACCCCTGGCGGGGTCTGTAATCATTGTGAGAGAATGATGGAGGGCTTAACCTTAGATGATGTGATTGCTGGCAACCGGGAGGGGTCCCTCACCGAAGATGATATTGTGGAGTATGTGCAGAGTGGGGACCCCAACCATCGGGATTGGGATGAATTTCCATTGCGGATGACGTTTCGCATTAATTCGTTTCTCCGGCGCCAGGGTCCTGTGGATGAACCGGATTTAGCCCTGTTAGGTTTTTTATAGGAGGATTAATTTAGATTAATTTTTTTTTTACAGCCACGCATTGCTTGTTGCGTCATCATACGCAATGGATCCGCCCTTTGCAAGCTGGTTTCTTTCGTACCAGTATTCCCGTCTTGATTCGACTTTCCACTTCTTTGTAGGCTTTCATTATACGTTAAACCAGTATGGAAGTTGGATTAGACCCGTGCAATTGCGTTGTCATTATAGTACGGTTCGATGTGTAATTAGTCTTCATGAAACGTTTCAGATGTGATTTCTACGATAGACGAATGGGGGTGGATCCTTGCCGTGTACCAACGATACCATATTCATAGTGTTCATCATTTCGTGCAATACTGTAATCATCCATAGTCTTCATGAGTTTAGCCCATTATTATTAAATTTTTAGATGTGATTATCATGATTGAACATTATGGGAACAGCAGATGGATCCGAGACCGCATTGCTTTTTTACTCATGGCTTAGACCATTATCATTAATTTTTTTCGTAGATTCGCTTACCATTCTCAGTACCCACCAGGTTCATGGAACCTCCGCTGCATGGTGTTTCCTCGGCAGCATCGTGCAGTGGTACACTGGATCGGGGCTCGCCCTTCCATTACCGAGACCCATTAAATTACTCTGTTGTCGTTGTTATTTGACCTTTCGTCGTGCTAGTGACTTACATGTGCCCTGTTATTGGTGTGAGATGTTGCAAGGCATGGGCTACCCACCCCGTCCTTAAAAAATTTGTTTTTTTTCTTTTTTCAGATTCTCGTTTTGTCATACGAGCCATTTATCTCCCTTTCCTTTTTCAGCCATTGCCCAGGTGATTGACCAACATTCCAGGTCCCTCCAAAATTTGACGGGGCGTTTGTATTTTGTGTGTAAACGGTGCTGGATCTATTTACGGCACGTGTCCACCCTCCATGAACCCTGTCGGGGCTGTGCCATGATGGACAGTATGGAATGGGAATTTTGAACACCCGGCAGGGGGAGGTCTGCATGGTGGCGCCACCCCTGCTGGATGTTCATGCTTTTTTTTAATTTAATTAGATTCCCATTGATTATGGATCGTGTGATGATTTTCCGAAGCTGGCCCATCCCTCACAAACTTTGTATTGTCAATCATCAAGGATGGTCTAGTTTACTCTATTTGTTCAAACTAAAACGTTAATTTTTTTCCCAGAAACGCTTTGGATCTTACAACATTTTAATTTTAACCAAGATTGGATTTTAATCGAATTATTTTGTATACAATCTTTTCCGGGCGTGACACCACGAGGGCGTCACACACGTCCCATTTTGTAATTAAGTCTTTTTTTGTTTTTCTAGTCAATCATTGGACAGTAAGACACCGCCTCGTGCGTGCCAATGGTCGAGTGTTTCTGATTCAGTTTGCTTCTTGGCTCTAAACAATGTCATTTCATTTTTTTTGTAGGTATTTTTTTTCATGTCGATTTGTTTTTGATCAAACCTTGGTCATTGCTAGGATTCAATCATTATATTCCATGGCCTCATCCGCATTGTATGACTCCTTCAGCCAGGAAGCAAACACCCTATCTTTATTGTGCGTATTGATGTCAAACAAAGGGCGTGACGTCACTAGGACCTCACACATGTCCCGGATGTAACTTAGGATACTCGCGATTTGTTTTTGTAATAAATATGTGGACCTTCATACAGTGTGTTTTTTATGGACTTCAGGGGAAAGCGAGGGGACTGGGGCTTCGTTTTTGAGTGTCCCATTTGTACCCAGGTTCTACGCGGTCCTTTAAAACTATGCCAAGTATGCGGATCCACCTCTTGGGTGGGTCACGTGATTTTTATGCCCAAATATGGGAGCTTTGACGTCAGTCAAGTCACATGGGCTAAATACTCGATGCTGATTGGTCGAGAAAATTTCTGCTGCGCTGTGATTGGTCGGGACCTATTGGAGACTCCTTCACTACTACTACCTTACGGGATTGCCTTGGAGGAATATGACAACTGCTGTGGTCAAACAGTTATTGAGCACTTCTTTGCAAATGTGTCATTAGACCGTAAGTTCATAAGTCATTTTAAACCAAGTTGTGTATCAACTATAACACCCACCTGTTCTGTTTCATTGCGGCCGTAAGTTCTCTATTAATTGTGAGCTTTATATCCATTGCCAGGAGGTCACAAGATGTCTATCTATCTTCAAAATGAGGCAATAATACACAACTATCCCCCGAAGGGGAGGTGAATAGTGGTGTGGGTATACAGTCAACTCTCTTTTAACGGACACCTCTATTACTCCCCTTATAGTACTGGTCCCGAAGGTGTCCGTCTTAGGGAGAGTTGACTGTATACCGAAACGCGAAGCGTCTAGGTATATATATCCAGCGCTGTTCATCGACCCCGAGGGGGATAGTTGTTTTAGTATTTTCCAAATCACTTGGATAAAAATAAAAAAAAGTAACTTTTTTAAATTAAACAAGTCAATTAGTAGTAACTTTATTTACAATTTACAAGCATTTTGGGCATTTTGTCAAATACATTTGTTGCAAATTCAGCATGACAATAATTTTCTACCTACCAGTAAACACCGACGTACAAGCCAAAATTCGTCGCTGCGTTGGTATTTGTTGGCACCACTGCTTCATTTATCGCTCAAATGTCGTCTTTCGAAAATGTCTTGAAACAAGGAGTCATCTTGGCGCCGGTCGCAAAACAGTGAATAGCCGAAGATATTCTGAGTTGCAGGAGCCAATCGAAACGCGCGAAAATTGCTATTCTCTGATTTGGTAAATACTAAGAGTTGTTTTGAAACAAAATCTGAAGCTTTTGTCTTTTGCTCTGAAACTAGAGTATTCATTGCTGTTTTTTTTGCATCCACAGAACAAAATGCGTGCCCACCTGGCTGGCGTAATTTGGGTGAATCATGTTTAAGAGTGCAAATAAAACCAAAGGAAACTTGGAAAGACGCCAGGTTTGAGTGTCATAACCGTGGAGGAAGACTCGCTGTACTTGGAAATGTCGTCAAACCGCAAACACTTTCTAGTCTTTCTAGATTCATGGACGAATATTTGGAGGAACAAGTATACTTTTTTGTTGGTGCTTATGCTATCAGTGACGGGCGCTGGATTACCGCCCGAAAACAACTATTTCCAGCTCAGTCGTTATTATGGGGACCCTCGGAACCGTCAGGTGATGGCTGGTGCACCGACCTGATTTTTGGAGAAAAGTGGAACTCCAACTGGAAAGGAAAAGGCTGGAGAATTAACGACGAAAACTGCTTGTCAAAAGAAGGATTTGTCTGCCAGAAACCAAAGACCACCGTAGGTAATAACACCAAAAATGACCAGACAAATTTAGTTTATATACGACTGATTAAGTGTAGTTTTCAACTAGCATTCTATCAGGAGAGTGGGATTATGAATAAGTTGAATACAGGGCAACCATGATATAGCGAATCTCTATATAGCGAAGTCGTCGATATAATGAACGATTTTCTTTACCCCAGTAATAGTAAAATATACGAAAAACGAACCTCGATATGACGAAACCTCGTTACATAACACATTTTTTCATTCCGTTGGCCCTTCATTATATCGAGGTTCCATTGTAGTAAAATTGTTTAGTACTTATTCCTTATAGGTACCATAAAAATAGGTGCATAAAATAGATGGTTGGCGGGATTTGTGAAAAGGAATGCAGCCTCTAGAGTTGAAAAAAGGCCAAACGGTTTAATTACGTCCGGTAAGCCCGAAAATGACACCAACGAACAGATAGGAAAGTGAGAAGAAGGAAGGAGGAGGAGAAATTAAACAGGAGCCATAGAAAAAAAGCAGTAGTTGCACTCAAAAGGTGGATTCATTTGCTACATACGCGTATAGCTGCCGCATTTGCCCTCTGCAGTTTCTTATTGTTTTTAAGCTTAAAAGTAATAAACAATTCCAGCAGGCAAATGCGAAAGCACAACGCGTATGTTGGTTTTTATATAGCTACCTTTAATGTCTTTGAGCGAACTGCCTGGCGGAAGTGGTCTATTAAGCGGAAATATTTTTAAAAAATCCAGCTAGACATAGCGTCTGTAAAGTGGATGGATTGTCTTTGGCTAAAGATTTACTCATTGTAAACGATTACCTTTCGTAATTGGTTTCACAGGATCTACGTGTGATTCCGGTTGGTTTGAGGTGGATGACTTATGTTTTGAAGTGTTTGCGGGGACTTCCGTTGCTAGAGAATGGAACAAGGCTCGTGAGGTGTGCTTACAATTGGGAGGTGAACTAGCCGTCATTGAAACTGAAATTGAAAGAAAAATCATTGGAGACCATCTCACTAACATAGCCAAAAGGTACCCAGGTGACAACATCAAGGTATTTCTTGGTATTCGTAAGTTTGGCACATGGCATTGGTTAGACGGCAGCAACATTTCCACTAGCATTTGGCATTCCGGGTATCCCGATGTTTTGTGGAGCGGAGAGTGTGGCGTTCTAGCAAAGTTATCACCTGAATGGAGACTTGCCCAGGAGTCTTGTCTGTATACATTCGGATTCATTTGTGAAACATATGAACGTAAGTCCGTCGTTATGATAAAGTCGTGATTCCAGGTTTTTTCTTGAGTAAAAGTCTGTTTTAGATCCATAGAAGATCACTACACAAGTGTTGGAAACTATCCTCGAAGACGGTCCTCTCATTTTGATTGTTCTATTGTTTGATAATGCTTAGGAAGATTTTTGGTCGGTTGGCAATCCATCGATTCATCCGGCCATGTCAACAGCAGGGGTAAACCGTTCCATGCCATTGACGGTAACACTGCGTCTTGTTTCACAGTTAAAGGGCAGAAGGTAAGTGCTTTGCAGTAACTATTTCAGTTGTACCCCGCTTAGCTTATGACATGCCGATCATCAACTAGCTTTGCTAGTAGTTAAATTCTCTAAAGGTGGTATTGAGTAGGGAGTCGTTAAGATGCCTTCTATATAACATTAGAACCTTCACGGAAGGGAACCGGTATTCAACTAAAAACTTAATGTTGTCCCCTTATGGGGCTTTTCAGGGACAATGAAACAGATTATTCTTAAATGGCACATAAAGTTAAGAATCCCAACTGGTAACCAGTTGGTTAGTTATTCTTCAAGGTGCCCGTGGATTTTAGCCAGCCAGTAAGATGAACAAATACAGTTAGCGGTCTGTCCGGGACTTGAATCCGAGACCTTCGGATTGCCAATCCAGCGATTCAATTCAAATTTCATTTTCCTTTGCTTTTAGTTATGGTAATATATGGTATCCAGTTTGAAAGACTGAAGAAAAAAGGTTATACCAAGAAAAATATAAAACAACGACAAATACTTTAATGTTTTGTTGAAACTTTCTTTCAAAACCACAGGATCAGCCAGCGTGGTGGGGTGTAACTCTGCAAAGACGAGCATTTGTCAGCAAAATCTGGATCATGAACAGGCTGGGGTGCTGCCTTGCAGAAATGCCCAAACTTAATGTCATTTTAAGGAACAGTGTGGAAACCGAAAAAGCAAACTGTAAAGTTTACTACTGGAAGGACAGACAAAAAACACTGATGATCTGTGAACCGTTGATTTCTGCTTCGAATGTAACTATTAAAAAGGATGGTGTAGGCGATTTACGGATATGTGAGGTGATGATAACGGCAATAGGTGAGAAATGTAAACGTTTTTTGTTTCATGTACATTGATTTCTTAATAGTAATTTATTGATAAACATAATTGTATACCATCCACCAAGAAAAGAAAAATTATTGTAAAATACCTCCACGTTTTTACACGGTGACCGTTTGGACGCACTGGCACCCATGCTGTACATCAGAAACGAGGTCTTGATGTTGACTTTGGAGCGCGAAAGACAAATAATGTTAACCCTGACACGAGGAAATAATGATGCACATACAAAAATATGCGTATAGTTTTATAAACATTAGTTCTAAGAAGCACGTCTTTGCTTCGCTTGATATTGACAAATATATTCGACCATTATAAAATACACAGAAAGCGAAGACAGTCTCCACGGCTTTCTTCAAGAGCTTTGGTACGATATTCGTTCTGGTGCGATAACCAGTCTGCTAGATGATAGCAGATATCCAAGCAATCCAGATGTTGTGAACATTCTCCGACAGTTTGACGCTACCTGCAATTTCCATACCGATTACGGACAACGACTGACAGCATATTTGCAGGTGAATAGTTCTTATATTATTATTTTTTCTTTATCATTGTTCTCTTTTAATGTTGTTAGTAAGAATGGGTACGGGTACAAAGTGAGTTGCAGACTTTTAACCAAGTATTCTCTTTAAAGGATTGGACGGATCATCTTTAATGTTCTGTTTCTTTTTTTTCTTTCAAGGCGTGAGTTCTTGGTGTTTTCTATCACTTTGTATACGTACACCCAAATGTCCCTATTCCCAAATATTGAAGTTCTTCTGTAGAAAGCCATTCTCTTGGACATCCCTTGTGCATGCATTAATAATAATAATAATAATAATAATAATAATAATAATAATAATAATAATAATTATAGACACTTATATAGCACGGTATCCACTAATTGCTCAAAGCGCTTCCGAATTTCGGGCGGAAGGTTTGGGTTGTATCTTCTCATCAACCACTTGGATAAACTCTAGAGAAGGCCTGCAACGAAATTTTGAGCTGATGAGAACAAGTTCAGTTTTATCCTGGTTGAGTTTAAGACCACTGTTCACCATCTAACAATCAATGTCGTTTACACAGCATTCGACACGACGCTTAGCTAAAGAGAGATCACAACTACAGTCAGTTCTAAAAGATATATACAGCTGGGTATCATCAGCGTATAAATAATACTGTAACTGGTGGAACTTTATGATATCAGCAATGGGTGATGTATAGAAGAGATAAAGAAGAGGGCCCAGAACAGATCCCTGGGGTACACCCCGTTCTAGAAAGCGCTGTGTTGACCTACAGTCATTGACCCGAATAAACTGCGTGCGCGACGTCAGGTATGACTCAAACCATGCAGCTGCAGTACCGATTACTCCGAAGCGGTCACGCAATCTTGATAACAGTATCGAGTGATGAACCGTGTCGAAAGCAGCTGAGAAATCCAAGAAAAGAAATATAACAGACTCATTGTTGTCAATAGCACACAGGATGTCATTCTGGACCCTTACTACTAGGAAGTAACCCGTGGCTGGAAAGTCAATCATTTTATTTTTTCCCTTTTTTGTCTCGAGTAAGGTTCCAGAAAGTGGCAATTATGCCTTCTTCGTCGCATGTAATGACACTTGCGAGCTTTGGTTACACAGAGAGAGCGAAGAACACGTTGAAAAAATAAAGGACGATGAGTCATCTGGCAAGCTACTTTCAATAAAACTGGACTATCGGACAGCCCAGAATCAATTGGACAAGTAAGACTACCCTGTTATTCCATGAAATGGTTATGTTATTTAGAAAACTAAACCGCGCTTCATCATATTTATACCTAGGTTTTTATTTTCCCTTTATCTACACTAGACTGCAATTCGTACATGCATTGTGTAGTGGTTTTTATCTAATGAGGGTAGAGAAAAATTAGTTTGATTGCAGCTAGCTGAATTAACCCTCGGACGTATACGCAAATTCATACCCCCACCGTGGTACAAGGGGGAGGGGAGGGGGGGGGGTGGATGGAACCCCTCCCCGGAGTTTTTTTAAATGTTGCAGTATTTCAAAACGATTTTACCTTTAGTGGAAAGTCTTTGATCTTCTTAACAAGATGAGGTATATTTTATGGGTAATGACACTGCTGGAGGCCTGCGACATCACCAACAATGGTCGCCATCTTGACCGCCATCTTGGATTTTACCAAGAATTAGAAATCAGGTTAAAACCGCGAGAAATGGTGATTTTTTTGTACCTTTTTTTGTACATTTACACACAAATTAGCACTTTTTTAGCCACAAGACTTACTTTTATTGTTAAAAAGAAGTTGAAAAAACATTTATTTTCACCCAAAAATGGCTTGAGCACCTGCTACTTATGACGTCATATCTCGTAACCATAGCAACTGACTAGTTCTAAACTTGCCTCAAAATGTGCACGAGGGATGAACTAACAGCTACTGAAAACGTCAGGTGCTGATATCTTCCACCAGGAAAAAAAACTCCGAAAAACCTCTTGGGGGCGAGGGGGTTGGCATCGATCCATCCATTATTTGCAGGCCACCTTTTCTGTCTTGTTGATTTTGGGTGCGTAGGCCTGATGATGGTCTTAGATATTCTTAAACCATTAGCATGTCATGAGAAGGAACCAAAACATAATGTCGTTTCATGTATGCAAGCATGTTTTTAATTATTTGTTTATTTGTTTATTGGTCACATTATCATCCTAACTCTCTATGTAAACGTTAGATTTCCCCATCAGCAAACACCCAAAGAGATCTGGTTGAGTAAATGTCAATTGTACTCTTTGGAGTTATTAATGAAGCATTCTGGCGTAAGTGATTGTGCATCCGTAGGAATGAAGCTACCAAATCGGACATATAAAAACCCAATAACTGTGGATCACTTATTTTGGGTGCGGCCAGGTAAATATTTTCATGCAGTTGATGCTAGTGAACGGGGACACCTTTAGAAGCCGGAAATTGTTTCTTTTAAGCGTTGGTCTCTAACTTTAACTGTTTTGTTGTTGCTTTGTGATTTGGCTTGTTTGACGGGAACTTGCTGCCCATTCGAGTGCGGTTTGAACGATCTCTTTCTCCTACTCAAGTAAGCTGTCAAAGCTGTTTGTGGCCGTCAAAATAGATCATGACAAGTTGTAAGTGAAGGGAAATGAATGAAAAGTGAATCTGCACTGTATGTTACTTGCGGTTCGCGAATGAGAAGGAAGTAAGCAACTGTAGTAATCCATGACGATTCCGAATGCTACTCGGATAAATAGTTGCCTGATCTGCAATTCTAATATATTTTGAAAACATCGGTATTCCTTTTATGCAGTTTTTAAGGGGCCACAAGTTTATCAGTTTTATCATAACTGTCACGTGTTTACCCTCTTTAAATAAAGGCGTTACCTTACCTTACCTTACCTTACGAAGGATTGGCAATCTGTTTTAATTTATTTTTATACAATTTGCATTCACACAGGTGTTAGATACACAGACTTTCAAATAACTTCTATTCCTAAAAAGGTCACCCTCAAGGCTGGTCAAAAACTTCTTATTCAAGGTATTTTTAGGTTCGCCTAACGGTAATTACTCGTATGTTAAAGTTGTAACTGGTGGACAATAATGAAAGTTAATTTGGACAGTACAGCTACTATAGAGCGTTTTCACTCACGTGACCAGCATCTATGCAAATTTATTGGAACAAAATAAGGTGTTTACATAATAAAAGAGTTCAACTCCCAGAGGACTGGTATGGAACACTAATACTGCCGCCGTGACGTCATGTGAAAACGCTCTATAGCTCTAAATGCTATAAATTAATAAAGTATCAAAAGCGTTTTGTAGTGGAAAGTTCTGGATAATACGTCCGCGTGTATTGATTAACCTGTTTACACTTTCGAGTCAATTTCTCTTCTTTAACCATATAGCCAATTACAAATATTGCTGCCGTGGATTGTACTGTCCCGGATGTTCAATTCGCCTATATTTGAGATTTGGAGAGCAAAGGATTTTGGTTCATAATAACTTACCAATGGATTGTCAAGAGCGCTATTTTAACACTAGTCTCGACACCTTTCAACAGGAAGGAACATACCAAATTAATGTAAGCAGCTTGAATTTTTCGTATTTACTTTGTAGTTAAATGATAAAGTTTTTGCCTAGCATTCGCCTTAATCACTGCGTATCGTCTTGTGTTAGGTATCTTATGGCCTGGTCGATACTTTCTCATATACAACCGAGGTTTCAAGGGAAATTAAGGAAGTTTATATCTCGGTTATGACAATCCTGCCTAGGTGTTAAAAAATAATTCTTCTTTGTCTCAAGTGTTTTTTATCCGGTACAAGATTCCACTTTTATTTTTTCCATTAGCTATCCTAGTCGAAGGTTGTGGCTTCATATCTGACCTTTGTTCCTGGAACAGTAAAAATAATGGCTGGACACTTTCATCGTCTGGCAAAGGTTTGTACTGTTGACTCTGCTATATCCATGTACATAAACCTTTGATATTGATCTAAATACGATGTAATGGCACCTGAATGCTGCCCCAACAATCGAAGGTGGCTTACATACGAACAGGTGAGCACTCAACTATCTATGATTTAAAAGGTACATATAACTTTGGAAGCTGTAGAGTAAACTATTATTATGAACGGTGTAAACAATTTAAAAATATTTTGTATGCATATATCACGTCAGATGGTACCATTTTGCGAATACAAATTTGAGCAGTTAAGTTGGTGACTGCGAAAAAAAAAACTAATTTTGACGCTACAGAGTTATTCCCTTACAGGCTACGCAATGACAGGAAGAGCAGACATCTAACGCTTGGCTGCCAGAGGCCTTGTCGCAAGCCTTGTTTCGGAAAATAAGTTATCTTTTTTTTCATGGGTATTCTTTGAACTTTATAATAAATACCTTGGGAATAAATTGATGTGCTATTATTCTATGTTTATTCAGGAATTCTGGCCCGTTTTGACGGCAACATTGCTGTTCTAGAGAGCCCGTGGATTTTGAAAAATCTTATTTATGAAAAAACTGGATTATGCATGTCCTTCTCTTATCTTCTTACCGCTTCTTCTGGATCATCAGTAAGTTTTGTACTGCTGACATCATCAAATGTCTCTTTGTGGAGTCTCCATGGTTACCAGGGCCAAACCTGGCTGACAGGCCAAGTTTCATTCATACCACGTGATGATTTTAAGGTATCATGTGTCTGAGGGGTGTCTGGTAGCATAATCAAGCTTTTCGTGCCCTCGTACTGAGGATTGATTCATCAAATCATTTCTTTTTTTGTAGGTTCTTGTTGTTGCTATCGGGAAACAGCCGTCTGGGATTAATCCCGTGGCAATTAAAAATATTAGTATTGATACAAAACAGTGTGAGAGATTACCGCTTCATAGTTTTCCAGGTAAGTAGTCTCTCTTAATAGTTTTTACTTTGTCCATAACTGGGATTCTTAAAACCATCTTGGTACGTTCAGCTGTCTGGCGACGAAAAGTCTGCACTTATATTAAAAGATGAGTGTTTAAAATACACAGAGTAATAGTAGTGGTAGAATTGTTACCCCGAGGAGCTGCACAAACTATGCTGACTGTCGTCATTTTTTATTTTTCAGGATTCGTGTGCAAGAGCAAAAGTGATTTTCAGTGCGACAATGGTCAATGCGTAAGCAAAGATCTAGTATGCGATGGAGATATTGCTTGCATGGACAGCTCTGACGAGAAGAACTGTAAATGCCTCTCAAGTGATTTTGTTTGTCCCACTGGGGAATGTCTTGATGAAGAGAATCTATGTGACTTCAAAAATGACTGCAAGGACGGAACAGACGAGGCAAGATGCGGTAAGCATCGGATTTAAAAAATGTTATTTATTTTCTGGAATCATATCTGTTACTTTAGGGTCTCATTAATATATAGGGCAAAGCTGCTCAGAAGATGCTTTTTCTTGCGCTGGAGGTGGTTGCGTACCATGGTCTCTCACTTGCGATGGAGAAAAGAACTGTGAAGACGAAACGGATGAGCCTTCTACATGTGGTAATTTTGCATTTGTTATTTTGCTTTTTTTAAGTTAACCGGGGATTTGTCTTTCAGCCTAATATATTCGAGGGGGTAAACATTTGATCAGCGATGCATTAACTTGGTGTGGATGTTCACATGCTGGAATCTGTTGTGTTACAAGGTATTTTCATAGTATGTCAGCGGTACATTTTTCAATGTCGTGGCAAATAAGTCCGTTCCTTATATAATTACGCGGACTATGTACAGATTAGTCCCAGATGCCTTAGCTAATCCCTGAATAAAAAGTACTGCCTATATCCTGAGTTTGTCTCTAGATCTGGACAAAGTTCGGATGGTAAAGCCGCTACCAGCAAATTTTAAGAGTGGAATACTCAGTAGAGGGTACAGTACATTTTAATTTTTCCGTGCTTAATGTAAATACCAGAGTGATCAGCTCCAGAATGTTAAGTGGAATAGAGAAGACTCTATGTAATAATCAAATAATTAATCATTTGACAGGATTTTTGCTTCTTCAGGGTCTTCGCACTGTCCGTTGGTTAATCTGAGTTGTGATTGGTCTAACTATACGGATTCGTTAAATTCGTACCAGTGTGTTGGAAACAAAGGTAAAGGAATTGATATATGACTGATGTCCTATAGTTGTTGATGTTAGTTAATGTGAACGACCTTTTACCAGTGAAAGTGAAACTGTGGCATGAATAATTAAAATGTTTATCAGTAAAAGGCAAATGCAAAAGCTAATTAGTTTCCATACAAAAACCCAATTCTCTATTTTTTTTTTATTCATAACGTTAAGTAATATTTTTCTCGACATCTCTTTAAACATACTCATCACTTTCCTTCACACCTATTCGATATTACATTGCTCTCTACGACTTACTGAGTCCTTTCCTTATGCGTTGTGTTAGATAAATGCGATTTTGAAGATGGACTGTGCGATATGGAACAAGTTAACTGGCGCGTTGGGTCTGGTTCAACACCCACAAAGAACACTGGTCCGGATTATGACCACACCACATTTCTACCTGAAGGTTGGGTTTGAGCGATGCTAGGCAATCTTAAGCATTTCAGTTTTCGTTTTGTTTTCCTTTTCGCAAAGGTGCTAATAATTGCTACAAACCATCTCATAAACAGCAAGCTGCACTAAAAAAGTGTATATTTCAAAACCCTGGCATAAGTAAAATTAGTGACAACATTTGTAGAAAACATTTACGAAAACAAAACCACTGAAAGTTAACCGGTTACGATTAGCGCTTAATGATGAACTGGTAGATCGATCATCAGTTGTTACTAACTAGACGTTCGTATTATGAGAACATCTTAAAGGAAAAAGCTTTGACTACTCTTTTTGTTCTTTCTAAGAGTATTAATGTTTTTTATTTGTTCATTATTCATCCAGGAAAATACTTATTTTTGGAAGCATCTGATCGCAAGGCAGACGAGACAGCCGTTCTGACCACCAGTATAATTGGTCCTGGTAAATCTGTTTGTGTACAGTTTTGGTATCACATGAAAGGAAAAGATATCGGGAGCTTGAAAGTATGCATTCAAACAAATGAAACAAAAACGCTAGTTTGGAACACGACTGGTGAACAAGGTGACAAATGGAACTTTGGACAAGTTGGATACAAAGGTGGCTCGAAAAGTTACAAGGTAAGAGTGTCCTTGCAACAAATAACTTAATACCTCTCCTAAATTTTATTGTCCGTAGTAATGTTCTTAATTTTATTACTGAGATTGGACAATCGGAAACCTAGGGGGCCAGATAGAGGTTGCTGTTGTTGTTGCAGTTGTGAATTGATAAGTATATTAAGAAAGTTTTCCTCCATCACATGGAGGGCTGTTTGAAGAAACTGAAGGCACCAGGTAGTTCAGTCACAAATTAATTGATTCTCTTTCTTGTGAACATTTTTATCTTATCTAGAAAAAAATTCTTTATTCAGTGTTTATATAAAAGAATGCCTGATCGAGAACAGACCTCGTTTTTGTACGATATGACACTGATAAACCTGTTCGTTGCTCTGAGATATGGCACTCCTTAAACACTCTTTTGATTCCTCTTTCCAGGTCATCTTAGAGGGGGTTGTTGGTGGTGGAATTTACGGAGACATTGCTGTTGATGATCTATCCTTAGTTGGCCAAAAACAATGTGACACCATAACAGGAAATGGTTAGTTTACCATTTTATTGAAAATTTTGCTTTGTAAGTCTCAGTTTTCACTTTTGCATTGCCCATAATACACAGAATTTGTTTTCCCCAACCCATCACCCAAAATGAACAAACATTTTGCATAAACATTGTTTCCAATGTCTCCTGAGCAGTACAATTGTCCCGAAAGTAACTGAGAATCAGTGCAAGATTTGGGGGAAGCAAACAAAGTGCAAGGCTTTAAAAAGATCCTGTTAGGGAAAGATTTAAACCACCTATGTTCGAGAGACACCTGGTAAACGAACGTGTTTCAGTTTATTCCGTGGCATTTGCTGACGTCATCAGGTGAAAATTATTGAAAACGATTTTTCAAATCTGTTAAATGACCATCACCAAAGTAAACGTTACCTGTTCATTTTCAACTACTTTATTTAACAGAACTTCCCAGATGTCTGTTTGAGGTGAATCATTGCGCTTGGGAGTCAAGTGACAACTGGCGGATGAGTAAACTTTCGCCTTTGAAATCTTTGGAAAAGGATTGGCAAAACACCCTTGGTACGTATAGTGTATTCTTTACTTTTTAACAAACCCAGAGAAGCATTTCTCTTTAATTTTTTTAATGTGATATTCTGTAGGAGGATTTACATATTTGCAAGGTTGTTCCAACGCGAACAAAGAATTAGGGTGCCACGGGACTTTGAAAAGTCGACGAATTTTGCCTGAAGCAGGTTGGAATTGTATGCAGTTTTGGTATCATCTGGGAACCGCTGGATTCAATTCTCTTCAGGTGTCTTTAATAATCAATGAAACCAAAGCCATTTTGTGGAGCTCAGACACTTATCAAGGAAAAGCTGGACACTGGATGTATGTTCGCTTGTCACTCGACTCTGGCGCAAGACCATACCAGGTCAGTGAATACTAAAGATTACAATATGAAACCACTAAAAGCTACTGGAACATGAACAGCTTAGTGGCAAGTTGAACATCTCTGAACCTCAAGTTGGGTTGATACTCCCTAACCCTATCTTAACTGGGGAAACGGAAGATGTCCTACCCCATTTTAACAGCCTCTCGGACTCCCAAATAAGAAATGACTGATTCCTGTTCACTTCTATTTCAAAGAAATGCTTTGCTACAACTTTATAAATCAACAGTGTTACCAAATTTCACCTACTGTCATTTTTGTAAAGCCGCCGATGCTAGAAAACTGGAGAGGGTCCAGGAACGTGCTCTACGTGCCGTTTTCAACAATAAAACGGTAGCGTATGAGCAACTCCTAAAACGGGCAGATATACCGAGTCTGGAAAATAGGCGTTTACAGGATATTTTAATCTGAATGTACAAAGTTAAGTATAACCTCGTTCCTAAGTCCATTAGTGATATATTTTGTGACTATAATAAGAAACACAACCAACGTAATGTGGACTTCCCTATCCCCAGATATAGATATATCTTTGGGGTAAGGTGAGAAAAGACCTTCGCTGTAAACCTAACCTACAATCTTTTAAGAGTGCAATTCGCACCATGGACATTACTTAAATGTTCTTGATTATAGCTGTTATTTCCAGGCTTGCCTTTCGTGAAAGATTTAACTCATTGCTATTAATGATATAAGTACGTAGTTCCTAGGTTGTTATAGTTTTACTCTGTAAATTATTAATTTTAGCTATATGTAAATTTTTAATTTTTAAATATTTACATCTAGTGTCCCTAATGAGCTTCATTAGCTAAATACTCTTGACAAGTAAATAAAGTTCATCATCATCATCATCATCATCATCTACATCCGATGGTTCCTTACCCATTAGTTCATTGACAAGTACCAGGTCATAGTTTGAATAAACTCAAAGAAGAGGCTAAGCATACTATAAATTAGGGAGTGACATAACTGCCCATTTTATAAAGGGTTTTTTATGTTCTTCCAAGTTAATCGTTTATTGATGGGCAAGCGCCCTAGGCTTATTTGCAAGTTACAAGCTTCGCTGCCAATATTAACAAACAAATATTGAGAAACAGGTCGGCAAGTGCATATAGTTGTGTTACGGTAAAAGGGACTAGCCAGCTTCTATGTCACTCTTTAACGCTAAGTTCTGCTTTACCAAGAGACAGTCAGTATCATGGCATGTCTATATTCTTTATCTTTTCATTTTTTGGCTGTAACTAGGTTCTTCTTGAAGGGCAGACGTCCTTGAGGTGGGCATTCCTTGCCGTGGATGACATAGCTTTTCAAACCGAAAGATGTGAAACAATTCCCTGGCAAGGCAAGTGTTAGAGGGCGGTAACGCTATCGCCCCGAATTGCATGATGGGAATAAAAACGTTGGACACGTTTCCTACTAGCATAAGAGTCAGTTTAAGCGTTCTGTCACTGGCGTAGAATTGATAAAAAAAAAATCATATTTGTGAACTGGGGATTTAATAAACCTATTAAAGAGAAATGTGTTTTGTTTTTACTGAACAGGGATGATCTTATTAACTTTCACGTGCTGTCACTGTCCAGCTATTGTGCGGGCCATCGTTTCTGAACACTAAGCAACTTTGTAAGACGACAAAACTTCATCTTTAATAAATTTCAGAGCGGCTGATATTTTCAGTACTGGAATGCATTTTGATCTGAATCTGTGATTATTTTCCAAAGAACATTGTTTTGTTACAAAGTAATTTACATTCCTAAAAGTACATCCTGTCGATTACTAATTAAAAGCTCTTTTTGTTCAAACTTTCTTAAACATCACCCTAGGAATGTCCTTTTTGATAATAATTATATTTTCATTTATCTCTTATCTATTTAGAGAAAAGCGCAGAATATGGCAAAAATCCCCTTGAAACGCAATATTTCTGGAAACTAGACGGAAGTGACAGAAATATAAGGTATGCTTAGATTCAGCACTATGAGTAACGGACTTTAAACTGGCGATGCCGAATGTACGACGTTGTGACATTGAGAGTGGAGTGCCAAAAACATGCACTCTATATTGAAGGTACACCAGTTCTTTATTTTTTATTTTTTTCATACATTCTTATTTTTTTATTTCATTTAATTTTTTAAATAATTTATTTATTAAACATCATTTAACATAACATTACAATAAACTTTACAATAACAGGGCGGCGAATAAAAAGGAGGCGAAACAGTAAAAAAATAAACAAACAAACAAGCAAAAAAAGCGAAATACGAAAGTTCAGCAGATAAACAACAACTAGCAGAACAAATAGAAAAATAATAATAGTGCGCGTTTGCTAAATTACTATAAACCAACACTAATCAGAAATGCACAGGGTGGTCCACTTATTTTTGTATTTGTTAAGATTTCCGTTTGTTATTGCAAGTTCTCTTTCGCACTGGATTTTAATTTCCAGGAGAACAATGAAAACCTCCATTTCTGGGGTCTCAAACTTGTGTCTAGCTAAGTAAACGTAATATCTAGCAATTAAGAGGTAATGGTTAAAAGTATGAAAGCTGTTAGATTCAGGTTTGTATCCATAAAGAACTTCCGTTGGATTGGGATTTATGTTTTCAGAACTTTTGCGATTCCACCAATCTATGACTTTTTCCCAAATATTTTTTACCGCAGGACACTCGTAAAATATATGGCTAATAGTTTCACAAGGAGCATCACATTGCTCGCATTTTGGAGAAGATTTAACATTCATTTTCCAAAGGCGTTGGTTGGTTGGAAGAATATTGTGGATGAGTTTGAACTGAAAACTTCTTAGCTTATTTTCAATAGTGATTTTGAATGGAAGCTCATATACGGCACTAGGAGTGAATGTTTGTTCTCTTAAATAGGATTCAGTTAATGGAGGGCAGAAAGATTTCTCATCAAACATTAGTCGAGCATATTTTGCTGAAACATTTCCAACGGTTAGTTGTGTTACCGTTAGTTCGTTGGTGTGTTCCCGATTGCCATGTAAGATAGCATTTTTCTAATCTTTAGGAATCGCGGCCAGAAGACCACCATAATCAAGAAAGGTACCAGGAATGTCAAAAGTATCTTTAAGGCCTTGGAAAGATAGGAAGTTAGCGTGAGCACTGAGGATATCTTTTATTCTGAAAATGCATTTTCGAACCCATGCTTTATAAAAAAAACCGTCTTTCCACCGATCTTAATAAAGCGGTTATTCCAAAGTATTTCCTCTTTAATTTCATTAACACTTAGGGGTACCTTGGAATGAAGGATCTGCCAGACAGTTAAAATGTTCCTGTAAAAGAGAGGGAGACCTTCTAGATCTAAGAATTTCAAATCGTAATTACACAGGAACAAAAAGGTCAAAAAAGAGCCTCCGAATTTTTCAAGATGAGAGTCAAGAAGCGCACACCAATGATGACCATCCGATGAACAATAGCGATTTACCCAGGCAACTTTAAGAGATTTTTCTACGTCCGCGAAATTGACCATGTTAAGGCCACCTTTGGAGATTGGGCCTGTCAGTGTGTTTCTTTTGATTTTATCAGGCTTATAGTTCCATATGAAAGGGAAAATGACCTTATTAACTTCTTTAACAAAAATCGGTCGGAGTATCAAGTACAGAGCAATTATAAACAAGACAGTGCTAATGTTTTGACAATAGTAATTCGCCCCAGGATTGACAAGCGCCGACCTGACCAAAGATTTAACGCCTTTTTCATTTTAACAAGCCGTTCATCAAAGTTGATTTTCTCGCCAACGTGCGTTTCATAAGCGAAAACTACGCCGAGGGAGGAGACGTATTGCTTCGGCCAAGAGATTCCAAAAGGCTCGTCTTTACCTAATCTGTTTTTCCACAATCCCAGCCACAGCCCTTTAGTTTTCGACTTATTTATTCTCAGACCGGAGAGCGTACTGAATCGATCAAGCAAAGCGAAAAGGGCTACGGCAGGCGAGTCGTCGTGAATAAAAGTAGTGGTATCATCGGCATATAAGCTGACTTTAGATTCTTTGTTTCCGTTCTTAAGACCTTTGATCGATTTGCTTGTTCTGATCTGAACAGCAAGAGGCTCTATGGCAAGAATAAAAAGCATCCCGGAAAGCGGGCACCCTTGTCTCACTCCCCTTTTTAGGGGGATGAATTCCGAAGCGTGTCCATTGTTTACAATGCAGCTAGACTGATATTATGATAAAATGTGTGGACCCAGTTACGAAAACGTGGGCCAAAATTCATTTCCTGTAACACCCGGAAGAGGTAGTCCCATTCTCCCTTACCAAACCATATGTATTTTGAAACTGATTTTAAAGTATTTAAAATGTATTTTCATTATTTGAAAACTATTTTTCTGTATTTTAATTCTATTTGACAAAAAAAATTAAATTTTCGCCCCTGTTTGAAATATATCTTGAGTGTAGTTAAATTGTATTTCATCAAAAGGAAAACCTCTCTCATCAATTTACAATGTATTTTGTTTAATAAATATGAGTAAAATAGGGTATTTTAAAATGTATTTTGGGCATAGAACCACTAACACTGTTACAAACAGAATTCAAAAAGACTATTTGAAATATGTTTTAAGAGCCTAAATGCTGACTGTATTTTAAATACTTTTAAATAGGGTACTTTAACGCTGTTTTGAGTTGTATCTAAAATGTATTTTGAGACGCATCCACTCACAAAGTTACAAACATAGTTAAAAAAGACTATTTGAAATATGTTTTAAAACCTTAAGTACTGACCTTATTTTAAATACTTTTAAATAGGGTACTTAAACACCGTTTTGAGGTCTATTTGAATTGTATTTTGGGCACACAACACTCTGACTATAAAAACAGATTATACATTAACGATTTAGAGTGTGCTTAAAGACATCAAATGCTGACCTTATTTTAACTACTTTAAAGGGTACTTATTACTTATTATTACTGAGGTGCAATATGGTAATGTATTTTGGGATAAAAGTATCCCAGACTATAAAAGTAACATTTGCACAAAGTTAATTTTTAAGCCCTCATAGTGTCACGAACTCATAAATGACTCAAAACAAGCTGTCACATATTGTGGACCGGATTCTCCTCTCAACAAAGTTCGAAGCTGAGCGAAAAATTAAATCTAAATTAAATAAAAAAGAGAAGAAAATTAGGAATAGATTTTAGCTTTGACTGACAACATCTAACTGTGACAGTGTGCTGATAAAAGATCAATCCGTTCCTCGATGTTCATTACCTGCAAGCTCTCTGCGAAAATCTCCGCGTAAATTTTAGCCGTGATTCAATTAATGCAGTTTTAACGGGACATTCCATAAGTTTTTTAAAAGATACTTCTTAAAATCGCATTGTAATTTCATATAGAAAATTTTCACAATCAGCCGAAGCCGCGGGCCGAGAACCGGATGCGCGAGGTCAACAGAGGTTTATCTAAAATAAGCCCTTGAAATTACATAATAAATAAATTATCCAAGCTAAGATCTCACCTCGTATATATTCCATCAAGAAACAAAGCTCAGATCTGAATAAACTCCGATATATGGTTGTCTTTCTCTCATAGCTTATTCCGCACATGCATGGCATATTATTTCTGAGATGTCACGCGCGACTGAAATCGCGACTTCGCGCCGCGGTGATGTAACAAATGCACGTGATAAACAAACCGTCATTTGTCCTTTGCTCATTTCAAATTATTGAACCGGCGGTTGCTGTGATTGCAGGTGCGCTTGATTTTACTGTTTGTTACGATCTTACAAAAGTACATTTCAACTCTGCGGATTGTCTGAGCACGTAGATGTTGCTTTTATCAGGAATCAAAAATGGGTATGACTCCTCAGCGACTGCTATGTACTTTGAAAGGCTCTGGTTCAGGTTGTCTTCGAAGCACGCGGTCTGGTGTATTAATCCAAGAGTCTCCCTCCTCTCATGTGAGTATTATAGCATACAATGTTCCTTCTATATCCATAACATGTTACTAAGACGCTTGAGTATACACCATATGAGAAACAAATGAAGGATAGTCGCGATCAATATTTATACAATCCCCACCTGTACGGCAATTTTAGTTTTTACAGGGCTCCATGCTCACTGTTTCTCAGTCACTTGATGTCACGTCACCGACCTCTTTCATGCTCGCGTAAATTTGATGGTGTTATTCTTATGTTGTTCTTTATCAGCTAATAATTAATGTTCAGGCGTAGCCTGCAAGCTTCTGATTTGAGTAAAGCCGTGAATATAATAAACAATGTAAGCTACATGTATGTAGATTATTATTTACCAGAAACGTCAGTAACGCAATACCCTTTTGAAAGTCGAAGATTGATAGCCTGTGTACAGACCCCCCACCCATCCGATTTTTGAGCTTTTTTGAAAAAATCGCTCATATGTCAGTGGTGTGAGCGTATGTATCTTTGTGGCTTTGTACCTTTGTGGCTTTGTATGTTGGGATGTTTGTTGCAAGAGCCAATTAGGTTGAAGGTACTATGAGTTGATGCTTAGGAACCAATGAGATCTTGGCATCTATTTAAACATGGCATTGGTAAAGGTCGAACAAGGGCACTTTGAGACCGCCATCTTGATCCTTCACAATGTTTTCGTCTTTTATTCTGTTTATTACAGGTACAGGTGTTTGGAAGCATTACATAAAATATCTTCATGATTCAAACGCTGTGAACAGTGATGCAACTGTGTAAGGGTTCATATTTAAGTGTGGATGCTGCTTCGAGGCATTTCTGACCTGTAATTCGGCTATCGGTACAACGCACGTCAGTGTGAGTTCTGTTTCACCTGCTACAACTGGGTAGAGTATAAAAGATCATATATTTTCAAATTTCTTCCAATGAAGCAATAATTGATATTTAGATATAGACTTTTATTCGAAAGTATGCGCCCTATAAAATGTGGTTTTAGAAGTTTAAAAGGCAGCTTATTTTTTTGAAAGCTGTATCGAGTATTGTTAATCCTGTAAACAAGCTGTAAAAATATTATTCTCTCGCTTACAAAGTTCAACCGACCTTTTTCGTTCTATTTAGTAAAGATGCGTAACTTAAGTAGAAACAGTGGCGTTAGGGAATAAAATTGGAGGAAGCTAGTTGACACAATAATCATGATATAAGTAGAAATATATTTCGGCAGTTTGATAATTTTCTTGGAAGTTAATAAATGTTAGGCTATCAACCTTGACCTTGCATGAAACATAATTTAATTGCAGATGCTGTAGTAAAGCCGAAGTGATTTCTTAAAATCGTTTAAGAAAATTTTGTAACATCTTCACTTGCAAATTGTGTGCATGAGTTATTTTTATAATTCTGTTTACTAGATTACTGTGTGATAACTCGAATTCCCTCACGTACGAACGACGAAAGGGGGCAAAGTCCGACACTTTTACGTGCCAGCTGTGTGACTGTACATCACATGCAGATTGGCTTTTCACAATAATAATAGTAACTTGGACGTATGAAGACCTCTTTCATTTAGTAACCAATGCCTTAAAAAAGGCTCTTGTCTTTTAGGAAGCAATAGCTTTTAAAACATGACGAAATAAGTTGTCGGAGTTAAAGACCGTTTCACAAAATTTTGTCAATAAATGTTAGGTTATCAACCTTGACGTTGCATGAAACATAATTTAATTGCAGATGTTATAATGAAGCCGAGGTGATTTCTTAAAATCGTTTGAGAAAATTTTGTAGTGAAGAATTTGCCTTTTTTTAACGTAGGAATTGTAAAAGGGCGCCAAAGACCAACAACTTCACGTGCAAATTGTGTGCGTGAGTTATTTTTATAATTCTGTTTACTCAGCTAGTTTACTGTGTGATAACTCGAATTCCCGGCTTTTACTTCAGGTAGAAGAGCACAGAACGCGTCATCAGAATGGAATGGGCAAAAGAGTAACATTATCGTTCATTTATGACAAATGTATGCAACCGGGTAGTCGTAATAGAGACAAAGTTATGCATTGACATGAGCGCACTACAATGTTTTGTCACGGTAGAATCGAGTACTTTTAGTTGCTAACTTTGGAAGTGTGGAAATGTGGAAATGTGTCTCCATTGTCTCTATGCGTCTTGGCTGTCTTTATCTAGTAACTCTGGAAATGTGGAAATGTGGAAATGTGGAAATATGTCTTCCTTGTCTTTGTCTAATAACTCTGGAAGTGTGGAAATGTGGAAATGTGGAAATGTGGAAATATGTCTTCCTTGTCTTTCTCTAACAACTCTGGAAGTGTGGAAGTGTGGAAATGTGGAAATATGTCGTCCTTGTCTTAATTTATCTAATAACTCTGGAAGTGTGGAAGTGTGGAAAAGTGGAAATATGTCTTCCTTGTCTTTGCCTAATAACTCTGGAAGTGTGGAAATGTGGAAATGTGGAAATATTCGTTTCAATAACGCGTGTCAGTAATTGTTTCGAAATTAGCTAGAAATCTAGTCGATATTTAATCTTTCCTAAGCCATTTGCCCTAGAATAACGCTTCTCATTCGGGTGTTGAGTTCTCCAGACGTCGACAAAGTCAAATCTGTTACAAAGCTCCTGGATTGCTTGGATGGTCCTTTTCTTATGGAGTATGCCCCTACCACCTAGTATACTTTATCGACCTCTGCCAAAGGACAGTTAAAGTTACCGCCTAGTAAAATGTTGTTAGTACTACTACGGCGAATGGGATCGATGATTTGTCAAAAGAGTTAACTTGCTGGTTTTGGTCATTGGGAGCATAAATATTAACTAGACACAAATTATCTTGATTAATATTTATGCTCGTGACGAGAAAACGTCCATTTTTGTCCTCAGTGATTTCCAGAATATCAACGTTTAGGGAAGGCTTAAACAATATCCAGGGCTGTGCTCTAGCATAGCCCGGTGGCCCCTGGCGCATAACTTTTGCCCTCGGGCGCCTAGGAAATATCAGATTTTTCGTACAAATCATATGCTGGGCTCCCTTCAATTTTCCTTAGAGCACAGCCTTGAATATCATTACGCCCTTACTGTGTTTGGAACCGTGCTCAAACAGGATTTTACCACCCCATTCTGCCCGCCACACATCCTTCAAGCTGGAATCGCTTTAGGTCTCTAGTAAGAAAATTATATAAAATCTATTCAGATGTAGCCGCCGAATGAGCTTCGTCCGTTTAATTGATTTATTGAGGCCCCTTATATTCAGCGAAACCGCCTTAAGGCACGTATATTTCTGGTATCTTTATAGGCATTCATTTTCGGGTTTATGTGTTCCACACTGTGCAAATCGTGATAGTGTTTTGCTCAAGATAAAGTTGCCGTTTAGTATTTTGGCGCAAACAAATTACAATGCACAAAGATGAAAAACAATTGCAAAATAAAAGACAAAACATAAAAAGCGAAATACTTTGACAAAAAATTTTAGCTTCTTCTTTATAGTACGTCTTACTTGGCGTCGCAATTGGTGAATAGAAATGTTAAGTCAGTACCTAACTTATTACACATTGTTTATCTGAGCATCGAAATATGCCATCTTTCGGCAAAGATTTCTAAACTAAGTTTAAAGTTATCCCACATGATTTTAGATTGGAAGGAACTGCTTCATATCAAACTGATAATGGAATTAAATCGTTGTATCTGGACGGAAGATCTGGTTACGCAGAAATCCCTGCAATCAACTTAAGAAGAAGCAACTTTTCAATCGCCCTTCGATTTAACGTCCACGATTCATACAATCAAGGACATCTCTTATCCGATTGGTCATCACCATGGCAATTCAGACTGTATGTTTATGACAGAAAAGTATACGTGGAATTGAGACGAAATGGTGAAGTGCAAATAATGCTTCATATGGCGAGCGATCGGTTAGTAAACGTTAGTCAACGTGTTCATTTCACCTGTTCTTGAATGCCATTGTGAGGGAACTTACGATAGACGATAAAATAGCACCAACTGGGCTGCGTGCCCATCAAAAATTATCAAACATTTATCGTAATGATTCTGCTTCAATGGTTGATAGAGTCAAAATGGGTCGAATCATTTGCGTTCTGCATTTTTAATTAGAGCTTTTAAAAGGGTGATCCTGGGAAAAATTCGATGTGATATAGTGTGGTGGTATGGATTATAGTTCTCGAGTAGGACATTTCAATGCTTTCGACTTTTAAATAATTGTGGGCTATATTGATTTACTGTTATATTGTAGAGACATCCACGCAAAAGTCTGGACACACATGGTGTTTGTTTGGAATCGCTCTACCCGTATAGGAAAGTTGTACTTGAATGGCGCGTCTGCAGGAGAAAAGCATTATACTGGACAAGATATTGACCTAAACCTGACAAATCACACGACATATGAGCTTGGTTTCAAAAAAGACACAAAGGAAATACTCAATGGTTCGCTGAGGGATTTGATGGTCTTTTTGCGACCACTTACGTTTGGAGAAGCTTTTATCCTTTACAGTAAGCTCTGTATTTTTTATTGCATGCAACTGCAGGCGTACTGTGAAGGTTTGAACCCAGGAGTCTTTTGATAAGTACAGTAGTATAGGTTGAGCATGATCGTGCGGGTGATCGTAGTCCTGAAAGGACTCTTGTTGACAATGACTGACGTTTCGACAACCTGTGCGGTAGTTATATTCAGAGATGTATCACTTCAGTTGATGGTATTAAACTCTGGTTACAGGCGTACTTACTAGAAAAGTTTTACTAGCAATAGTTGATAAGTATCAAGTAAGGTGCAACAAAGATTCTACTTTTATTCGATAGGGTGTCTTCCGCTTTCATGAATGTGGTCATAAGAGAGGGAACTGTATAACAGTAAGCGGTATCTTGGATGATAGGTCTCCTGATGTCGAGGGATAAAAAAACAAATGGGTTTCTTAGGTTTCTAAGTTTTTCCTACGCAGGCCCAACTCGAGCACTTTGTCCTATTCGAAGTACGGCTGCTGGAGGATGTTGCGAATTTCCATTCGTTTACAAGAAAACAGAACACAATACTTGTACAAGTGTGGATTCGGAACGCTTGTGGTGTGGAGCTAAATCGAGAAACCAGCACCACCCAACGTCGGGGTGGTGTTCTAGTAAGTAATTACGCGCCCTCCATCCCTTTTCATACTGGTAAATCATTCATCAGAGTTTTTTTATTGATCTTTTGTGTTGGAAAAATCAATGTTCTTGTTGTTACTTTTTTCTTTAAAATAATTTATTACTAGTCAATTCATCAATTGATTCAATCATTATTTTGCATTTTTCCAGTGTAAATACTTTTTTTCGACACATATAGTCCTTTCAAATCCTTCAGTTCTTTGTTTTCTACTCTTCTCTAGTATACCATGGATGTTTTCAGTTTTACGAAGGATTATGTGGATGGAGAAATTCGAACCAAAGCGTTTCACCCTGGAAACAAGCCGTGAAGTTGGATATGGCAACCCTTACCAAGCAAGTTAAATCGTATTTGCAAAGCAAAGGGAGAAACCCAGAACCAGGTTATTGAAATTAGGGATATTTTCCCCGTTTAATTTTCATGGCATTTTAGATAGAGTCTGTAGTGTTATGGAAACCCTTGGCACTAGTATCAAATAATTTTTGATTCACTTCATGCATCGCGAGTTTCACGGCTTTACCCTACACTCAGGTGATCTTCAAAATGACCCTTAAAGGAGCTGTGACGTCTTGGCTGTTTTAGTTCCAGTTGTCAATGTTGGCAATTACATGTTTTTGTTCTTAATGGAACGTAATTTAAGCAAATAAATTAATTGCAAATGACAAAATCACTGCTTCATGTCAAACAACTGATTTGTCCTCCAAAACATTATATCAAAAGTTACAGACAAGGAGAATGAACCTTGAAGAACTGTTAGGTTAACAAATGTGAAAAAACCTCAATTGCAATCCGTTACAGTCTTCTTAAAATTTTTTCCATCCGTGCCTCCTTTTGTGCTTGTTGTGTTATTTATACCTTCTTTCACCGCTTTGAGCTGTTATATTTATGTTTCATCCAATTTGGTGGCGGTTAATCCACTGTTTGAATTTGGATAAATTTCGTGACACAGCTTATTAATGTCGACGTTATCCTTCTATAGACGTTTTAAAGGACAGTAACTACCAACTGGACTTCGTTGAAAATCACAATGGGCATGTCAACATAACTGATCTTCCGGATCTCGTTGCTTTCACGATCTGTTTCTGGATGAATACTTCCGATAGTACGAGTGCAGGGACTCCCATATGGTACAGAGTCCGATATGAAACTAAAGGAAAATACATCACTGCTATTGCACTTGTGGACTATCGAGGATTCTATGTTTATGTAGGCGAGTCGAGGTCGTAAGTATACCTAATTTCTTTTTATTTTGTCTCTTCTTAACGGGAAGGGCAATGTTCATCTTATTTGTTTTTATCGTCCATAAAATATCGCAATAATGATAATGGTCAATGGTTTCTTGTAATACACGACGTTAATAACATTTTACCTTTTTACTAGGACAAAAACTAACTCGGCTGCAAATGATGGCTATTGGCATCATATTTGTTTGGTATGGACTTCTCAAGGCGGAAAAGTTACTATTCTTAACGACCTGTCAATACTTTCAGGAACGAAATTTTCTGAGGGAGAAACGATTCCTGGTATGCAAACAGCTGTCATGCTATGGATGTCTTTGATGGACAAATTAGATCGTGAAACTGAATAACCCGACTTGATTTACTTAACCTCGTTCGTGCTTCGAATCAGTTAGGGAGACAATTTGCCACAGGCGTAGACGGAGGGTGAGACTTGCAGACTGGCAGGAGGTAAACATTGTAAGAGTTGTGAAATGCTCTAACATATTCCCACTCCTTAAACTTGCATGACAATTAGAAGACTTAAAGTTTAGGGATAGTGAATCTGTTAAAACATTTCACAGCAATGTTTACCTCGTCTACCACTCTCTACGCCCGTCGTAAACTATCTCCAAATCAGTTCAAGCTCTAAATTTAACGATACAAACTGAATTATTAGAATGTCCTTATTTCGGAAGTTAAAAAATGAGAAGTGACTTCTCAGGTGAAGTACCCTTTGAAACATAAAGTGCCATAAGTGAGGAGAAAGGAGGTAAACGACGATGCTTCTCAAAACGTTACTGTCATTATGTTCGACAGGAGGAGGTGAGTTTGTTGTTGGCCTGACAAGGGATCTTGCAAAAGAAGATCCCAAAACTGGACAGTTTATTGGTTTGATAAGCCATGTTAAAATCTTCAACAAAGCTCTTGATAGAAAGGATATGAAGTGGATGTCACACGGCTGTGGCGAAGACTTTTCGCGTGCTATTTTCCCCTGGTCGCAGTTTATCAATGGTTTGGTTGGGGACGTGAAAGTCGAAAAACCTGCTTTGTGTGCAGATGGTGAAGGTGACGTACGCAGTGTTTTTTTTTTCAAGTAACCACATACCATGAACATGCTAAAGGGTAATTTGTTCCCTTTAATCAGCTAACTCTTCGAATCTATAAATTTCGAATATCCAATTGCAGAGCACCTTTCTCGCCAATATGGGTAATAAAACAAGCTCCGGCCTAGATCTTACCGGAAATTTAGGTCTATCAATAAATTTCCATGATAACTTTAATGATTTTTCACGAAAAACATTTTAATATGGTCAAATAAAATGTTTTGTTTCTTCTGGAAGCATTTCTGTTTCTGTTTTTTGTTAATTTGGAGAAAAACTGAATGGATAAGCTCTTTATTAGTTATGACGTCACATTTTATTTTCTCCAACAAAGGATACCGCTTCATGGTGTTCAACAACAACACGTCGCAACCACCTCAAACATCCTTCTTCGAGAGTCCACTGTATGAACGATCTTATGAGGGTCACAATATCTGTGTACGGTTCAGATATCTCATCTACGGCCCTGGGAGACACTTCCTTCGTATTTACCAACAACTGGATTTAACTGACTACCCATGGAGGCTGATGTGGGCAGTGAACGAGTCAAACAACACTGACGTGATATGGAAATACGGAAGAGTGACACTTACGAGTGTTGCAAAACACAGTGTAATGAACACCAAGTCACTATGTTTTATTATGGCTATAATATCGATTAATTTCTTTGCACAGGAATCTCATTAACGGTTTGTTTCGCAACAATGCTGCAAAAAAGAGTTGAAACGAGTTGGTTTTCCTCTTCCTCTTGCTCCTCTTCATTTTTATATTTTTTCATGACAAAAGGCGATGACGCCATCGGCGTTGATGTTTTCCTGCGCAAAAAGGTTAATTTCGTCCCTTCTATACTACTTTTGTACGGCGTTGTTCGAGAATTAATTACTTTATTTTCTAAAATAAATCTATGCTTTGTTTCAAAAAGTGATAAATTGAGCTCATTTTAAATTCAACTGATTCTTAGCCACGATACTCAACTGTATTTTCTCCTTCATAACAACTGAATTTCAACAGTAATGGAATATGAAGTGACAATGAATTAATCAGCATGTCACGAGTGTGGGACAAAGAAAAAATCCTCTTTATCCCACGCTTTTGACATGCTGATTAATTCATTGTCACATTTGTTTCACCGAGCTTAAGAATCTGCCATCTTTCATTCCGCTTCACCTCACTGTAATGGAATACTAACCTATACTTCTACAGGTATCTTTGGAAGCAGATTTGGGCAGCGAACCTGGTTATATTAGCGTCAGAGGTGTTCACGTGGTTCCGGGATACTGTCATCCATTGCCCTCTAGGGCAACTAAAGGTGCAGTGTTGTTTAGCTTAGGCCACATCCGCAAGAATCGGGATACTTTGGAAACCGCATATTTATTTTCACGAATCGGCCTTCTGTTCAAAGGAAACCACTGAAACTCGAATTGTTTTGAAACCATGCTCCAGAGAGTGGAGTGGGCCCCTTCCAAACGAATCCCGGCAACAAAACAGGTGGTTTTAAACATGTCAAAATTCGTATGGAAGACCCGTGGTAGGCACTTCCTAGACTTATGGGGATTTGCCGCTGTAGGGGGCCGCACATTCGCGACTGGATTGACTATATTAAATGAAGTTGCATTTTCAATAGAGATCTGTGCAGTATGTAAAGTCTGGTGGTAGAAAACAAAACAATAATTCGTAAATGATTTCCATACTTTTGACACTGTTACACAGACTTTAGTGACTGATGTCCGTTAACTTAGTTTTAATGACAATGAATTAATTTTCTTTTTCAGAATGCGACAGAAACCTTACCACAATGTCAGGCATAATTTGATCCCCACACCACCCTGGGTATTATCCACCGCTGATGCGTTGCCACTGGACCATCAATGTTCCTCGTGGAAACACCATAAAACTGCGATTCCTGGAATTCCAATTAGAAGACCATCCTTCCTGCTCTAAAGACTCCCTAGAGATATATAGTGGACTTAATTCCAGAAAGTTTTTGGGAAGATACTGCGGAGAAGGATTTCCAACTTTCGTTGAATCACCTTCAAATGTTATGGTGATAACCTTCGAGAGCAACGACAAAATTACCGGGTTAGGTTTCAAACTACACTATACCTCAGAGAAGGGTGAGGAATTGCTATTAGACGGCTCAAACCCTTAAGGGTTAAGGCATAAGGATATATTAACAGTAATTGCTAGAAATCACAGGCGGCCCACGGTCTACGATATGAGAGTACGCGCGGTTGTGCAATTCTTAAAATGGCCGTCAACATAAAGGATTTGTATGGGAATTCAGGTGCTTCCTGTGTGGTTATTTTCCCGATCCGTAGCGATTTAAGCGATTTCCTTTGTCCCGAGTTTCTACTAAGAAACTAAAAATAGTGAAAATTTGGGTTAAAGGAAATCGTTTAAATCGCAACGGATCGGGAAAGTAACCACACAGGAAGCAAAAAGACACCAAGTAAATAAGGTAGGAGCGTATTTTTTGAAAATTTCTGCGATTATTTATCTTCTCGAATCTATTACCTGAATTCCCATACAAATCCTTTACGTTGACGGCCATTTTGAGAAATTAATGTGTAGTAATTGGCTATTTAAGCGGTTGTTACTGTAATCGATTTGTAAAATGTTTTTAATAAGACGATGGGTTCTATCAAGTGGACAAAACGTTTTATGTCATTTGCAAATTTAATCTTCAATTATATTTTACATCCATTTGGATGACTTAATATTATCTTCGGAATTGCAAAGTCCCATAATATTAACATGAAATCATAGACTCTGATATCTACCCTATTCTATTCTGCAGCAGTTTTACCTGGTATATTTCTAAGTGAGTCATTAAAAACACTGAAAAATAATGACATTTTGAAACATTTTTCCTCTATTTTTTAGCTGACATTGATGAAGTAGCTTGTTTTCAATATGAAGGTAGGCAACGGTTCTTCTCCCTGAACTCGCTTCCCACCCCCAAACTGAATATATATATATATATATATATATATATATATATATGTAAGGATTTGACGTCACTTTTCTCCGGGGAAAAAACCGGCTAAATAGTCCACAACAAACGGCATCGGGGATTGGGAAACAAACGGGAAACAAACTACACAAAGATCCCCGCCATGCAGCTAGCTCAATGTTATTACGGCCTCTTTGAAAGAAAATGAAAAAAAAATTAGAATGTTTTACAAAAATAATATAATTAATGAAATGCTTTTTACTATTTGAGGTTGTCCGTCAAGTTGCGAGTGTCATCCCGTTTCACGAAAGCGTCTTGAGATGGTAATAAAAGTCAAGAAGGGAAGGAAACTGTCTACTTTACCACGAAACATTCCTTCTAAGGCAGCCGTAATGTGAGCTGATTCCGTGATACTTGCGTTTGCTAATTCTCAAACTCAACTTCGTTAATAATTTGTAAAGAGAAAACTAAGGAAATTACGTACCATTGTGAAAGAGATTTAAATATCTGACATTAGTAGCTACTAAATCATTGAATAGCACTCTCGCGCGTTTTGATTGGCTCCCGTAACTCGGAATATCCTTGGTTATTCACCTCCCCTTCGGGGGATAGTTGTATACTAATGACTATAAATATTTGCAAAATTTGGCTGCGAATTGCTCCAAGACTTTAATTGGTGAAGATGATATATGAAACGCTCGATGTATCTTAATGTAGTGTTTCTCTCGATTTTCAACACCTTAAAGTTAACCAGCTCGTAGTGCACAGCACTTCTGGATTTCTTGATTAATTTTATTCATCGCATCGTACCCAGTTTAGGTACATGTAGGTGTTGCGTTTCCCAGTAATATCCAGAAAGATCTTTTCCATGTAAATATTGACGCTCCGCCTTCTCTAAGATCGAATTAAAAAGACAAATACTACTGAGATTGCTTTTTCGCTCTTTACCCAAAACATGTTTGTCATCACTTCATATATAAGCAGTGCTCTTTTTTTTTTTCGCTGAATCGATTTTCCCCCTTTCATTAACGGTATGTAATCCCCCGAAATTAAGAAAGAACAATAGAATTAAACCAATCATTAAATTGCACCGCAATAGTCAATAGCTGATTCTGACTAAGAACTAAACCTGAAAGATTATATTATACTGCTTTTGGTTCGACAGTCTATTTCAGAGGAATAAAATATCGCATCTACCCAAGAAACAACTCTCTGATATGTCAAGTCTGAAGTATTTGTAAGTTCCTTATTCACACTTATTTTTAGTAAGTAAACTGTACGTTTATTTTTTAATAGTATATTCTAAAAATATGCCATAAAATCTTTACAGAGACCTGAGTGGAAACCGCATCTTCAGAATTGAAAGAGGTGCATTCGGCAATGCATCTGTGCTACAAACGTTGTAAGTGTAAATCTGAAAACGCACAATTTTCTTTTAAACAACTAAAATGTCACTAAAAAGTTTATATTAAAGTTCATGCCCCAGCTGTTCAAACGGTGAATTACGCTATCCACCAGATGGGTAGCTCAAGTAGTTTCCCTAATACTTATACCAGCTGGATAGGGATCTATCCAGTGGATAGTGGTATTCATCGTTTGATCGTTAGAACAACCAGGCCCAATGCATTAACTGGTCTTACACTAAAAATCAATTGACCTGTGGCCACAACAACTTTTACAAATCTACGAACCTTTAAAATTGGGAAATGATCTTTAAACGTGTCCCTAGCCTAGGACGTTTCTCTTAAATAGCACCCACTCTTGGCTGATCTCAAAGGATTGTTTACATTTCAGGAAACTTGATTGGAATCTCATACGGGCCTTACCTGTCGGCATGTTGGACAATATGAACAATCTTCAGATTTTGTGAGTTTATTACTATTATTTAAGATATACTGTACTGGTGTAATTGCAAGCGAATTTTCTCTCTAAACGTCCGAGTCCAAACCATGGATTTCAGGAGGCAAACAGGGTTTCTAATTGATGGAAAGGACCCGAAGATGGGGTGTAGAAAGAGAGGTTACTGGCTGTGGTGGCAGAGGGTTTATCTCTAGAGTAACAGCGGTGTAAACATATCTGTTTGCGTTTCACTGTTAGCACTAAATCTACTGTTTAAGAGTCGCATTTCCTTTGCATAAGAATTGATTTTTTGACTTGATGACAGACGGGTGATGACCCGGGGGTGATGAAAACAAGAAATCATCATGCAGGATCAACGCGTTCTCGTGGCAACTTTAGTTGTGATTTTCATTTAATTTTTATTTCTTGTTCACGAAGTGAAGGCTATTTACTCTCCATGCCTTGATCGTGAAGCATGCCTTACAATTACGTCGATTGTTGATTCGGAGAAGACAGCTCTTTATGTTTGCCTTCAGGGTTAGGGAAATGCAAAGAATAGCTCACTCGAGATGACCAATTTAAGGCTATCCACGTTCACGGAGATGTTGAATAACCACAGGCCTTCTTCCTTTCCTGTTGGTCCTACAGGGGAATAAAAATTTCGTGCAAAACTCAAGTTTTTGCGATACAGATTAACCGTTTTCCTTTATGTGGCTTCGAGTTTGAAAATTACTTGAAATGTAATCCAGGTAGTAAGTGCAGCAGTTTCCGGTCCTTTTTCTGATTGGCTCAAAGGCAATTAACTTTGGTGTAAACAATTCTCTACAAAGCTTTTGGGTGTGGTTTACATCGTGGTAAATTTCCTTTTTTAGATGCCGCGTTACCCAAGTAACTAACACTTACACACCAGAAGTGAAAAAAAAGTCGGTCGCACTGGAAACACTAAAATCACTGAAAAACACCATTGTAAACACTGGTTTTTAACCCTAGTGAGACCACAGCCAGTTTTTGGAGTTCATGTTTGTCGAATGTGTTGCCAGGGATTTTGTTGGAGTAGTTTTCCATGTCCTTCTTGATGGTGCCAAGGGCTCCCATAACGACTGGGACTGTTGTTGTTTTGAGCCCCCAAAATTCGCTCAACCTCGATTTCCAAGTCTTTGTATTTGGTAATCTTTCCCGTGGCTTTGACTGAGGTGTTGGTGTCGAGGGGTATAGTCTTGTCAACGAGAAGGCAGGTTTTGTCCTTCTTGTTATTTAGCACAATGCCCTGCCTATTAGCTGTGATGGTCCTGTCATTGTGGATAAGCATGTCCCACAGAATGGTGACGCTGTTCTTCTCTGTGACAGTCTTGGGTTCATTCTCGTACCATCTTTCCTTCACCTCAATGCCAAACTCTTTGCACATCTTCCAGTGCATTTGTGCAGCTGCCTTGTTGTGGCGGTGGGCGTATTCAGTTTTAGGCAGTTCAGGGAAGCCAGAGACCAGGTGGTCGATGGTCCCATCGAAACGGCCACACAGTCAGCACTTTGGGTCTACGTCAGGTTTTTTGAGGACATTGTGTTGGTACCAGCGTGTTGGGAGGCTTTGATATTGGGCTGCGATGATAAAAGCCATCTGTGGGTCTTGTCTTGGTCCAAGTAAGCCTGTGTCATCCGCTGTGGGTATTTGCTGTGGGGTGCTTTGGATTCCCACTTTGACCTGAGCTGTTGGCGACCCTGATGTTTGGCCTTGGCCTTTGTTCTGCGGACATAGGTGGTGTTCGCCTCATCCTCTGCAGGTGGTATTGTAGGCACTCCCAGTTCCCGACTGAACTTCATTGACTGTCTGCTGATGGAGTACAAGGATTTCCTGTCGTCATCGTCTTTGACAAAGTGGAGGAGGGTGTCCTGCAACTCCTGGAGGTATTTATCAAGATCGATAGTGGTCGTCTTGTAGGAAAGCTCCAGTTGTATTATTATTATTATTATTATTATTATTATAGTCGCAGCCTTTACGCGTTATAGTTTTCAACACACAAACTTTATTTCAGGACTTTTACAACTGGTGAAGGGAAACAAGCGATCCAAAGCGAAGCGATGTGAAGTACAGCAGTACTGAAAAATAACAATTAAACAAATACAAAGTCAAGATAAAACAACCTACAAACCTAACGAAAGCAATAAGGCAAACTAGAAATGCGAATGAAACAAACAAGATACTTACAAGACGATAGCGAGATAAGGACGAAATACTATAGGACGAGCAAAGACCCAAACATTAAACTGTAAACAGGACCAAGCGCAACTAACGAAGAACTGACGCGAAAGGTTACAATCAAAGCTAGATATACGATATGCAGAAAAACCCTAACACGAAGGACAAAGCTACGCGGACAATGAAAAACTAATGAACCAAAAAACAGCACTAAAGGCACGAACACGAAAATAACTAAAAACGTGGCGAACATAAAAATACTATTAAGGTAGCGGAAAACATTCCTGGCGCTTACATTCCGGCCCCTAAATACAAATCGGTTGTATTTACCTAGGATTATAGAAAAAAAAGGAGCCAGGAACTAACATAAAAATTAACTACGGAAAACAATAATCTTCCTTAACGCCAAACTCCTTAAGCGAAAAATACTGTCACGAAGGCCTAAGTGCCTCAACAGGCTTCATTGTTCAAACTTGATAGGACATCACTTAAGTTCAGTGAAAGTCACGCAAGGTCTCTTGAACAAATCCGGGAAAACAAGACAATTTCAATGCTCAATTGATTCCAGCAAACATAACTTCGTAATGGGTCGCTCCAAAGTAGAGGTCTTGTTTTTGACTCTTACGCGCCGCACGAAACCATCTCTATTTGGGAATACTTCTGTGATTCGACCAATCGGCCACACGTTCCTGGGCGTCGATTCATCAATGATAACCGTGTCTCCAACAGTGAAGTTTCTTCTCGGTCAAAACCATTTCTGGCGCTTCTGCAACGAAGGAAGGTATTCTCGTTTCCAGCGAGCCCAGAACACATTTGCCAAATACTGCACTTGACGCCATCTTCTCCTAGAATAAATGTCGTTCTTTTCAAACAGCCCTGGTGGTAGAGATTCGTTTTGGCGAAGTAGTAGGAGGTGTTTCGACGTAACAGGCCCCAAATCGTTAGGATCGTCGGAGACCTTGGTCAGCGGCCTTCCACACGTCGTCAAGGACTTGCTCCTTGGTCAAAGCTCCAAGAATCTTGCAAGTGGATCTGATGTCTTCCCCAGACTCCACCGTGGTGGGAAGCCGCAGAAGGATTGAAGACCCATTTAATACCTTTCTGTAGAAGGGTGTCGTGAATCTTGGCCTGATTCCAACCTCAGACGATCATAACGCGAAGTTCCTTTTCAGCTCCCGTGAAATTCGTAACATTGTCTGAACGAATCTCTTTAACCTGACCTCTGCGGGCAATAAATCTTCAAAGAGCTAAGATAAAGGAATCCGTGTCCAATGTGTGAGAAATCTCCAGATGGACTGCTCTCAAGGCCAAACATGTGAAAATAGCTCCATATCTCTTTACCAAGCTTTTCTTTTGGCCGACAACGAAAGGACCAAAATAATCAATTCAAACACATGTAAAGGGGGGTTGATCTGAAGTGACCCTGGGACGAGGTAAGTCGGCCATTTTCTGTTCTCCAGCAGGGCCATGGCGACGTTTACACTGGAAACAGGGCGACAGTACACTTCGTGCCATTGTGTTGGCTCAAATCAACCAAAATCGCTCGCGCAGGAGGGCTAGCACGTATTCTCTCCCAGAGTGACCACTTTTCTCGTGAAAGAACCCGATAAGCAGTACACCAAGTGGAGAATCATTGGAGATAATTATCTGATGCTTTGATTCGTCAGGTAAAGGAGCTCTGCTAAGTCGTCCGCCAACGCGAAGTACACCACCAATTATGACTGGGCTTAATTTTGCAAGGCAACTTGACTTCTTTACACAGCCTCCTTTCTTGATGGTTTCAATTTCCTCAGGAAATGCATTCCTCTGGTCAAACATAATTAGTTCTCTTTCTGCAGAGTCTAAGTCTTGAAAGACATTGGCTCCAGGCTGAGGGCACCAACATTTCCGTGAACATTCGGGCCAGGCTCTCTTTTTCTTATTCGAAATCTTCTGTGGCAGCGAAGACACAGTGCAATAAATTTCAACAATTTTATCCAGGAGCTTAACCGTTTCACGATACGAACAACGCTAGCATAAACTTCGCTGACGGATACAGCGAATGATTTGGACTCTTGCTTGATTTCAGGATCATTCTTGGTCGGCTCTGCGCTTTCTTGGACATGGTCCGCGGACTCAGACTCAGATGTTGTTAGAAAAACCGGCCCCTTTATCCAACGGCCATTACGAACAAACGCGTCTGCCGTAATGCCTCCGAGGCTTCATCAGCGAGATTGAATTTGCTGTCGATGTATCTCCATTGGGAAGGACTGGATTCCTCTCTGATGAAGGCAACGCGGTTTGCAACGTAGGTATGGAAACGCTTTGACTTATTCGCGATGTATCGTATGACGGTCATGCTATCTGTCCAAAAGGTCACTTTATCGATGGCTATCTCCAACTCCTTCGTCAAAATCTTGTTCAGCTGAACTGACACGGTAGCAGCTAGCCGTCAACTCCAATCTAGGGACGGTAATTTCCTTTAAGGGAGCCAGGCGGGACTTGCCAATAAGGAATGAACAGAAAATCCGACCTTGCATGTCGACTAAGCGAAGATACGATACGGCGCCATAGGCCACCTGAGAGGCTTCGCAGAGATATTGGATCTGACATGAAGTGATATCCGAGGACTCGGCAGGTTTGACGCATCTTTCGATGGCAATTCGGGAAATCTTCGGTAGGTCGTCTACCCACGCTCGCCAGCGGGTCAAGTGAAGATCTGGGACCTCGTCGTGCCACCCCAAACCCCGTCTGCACAAATCCTTTAGGAGAAGCTTTGCAGGAAGAATGAGAGGAGCTGCCATACCCAGAGGATCATATAACGAGCTGACCGCTGAAAGTATGCCACGCCTAGTACACGGCCTTTCTTTAATGAACACCTTAAAGCCAAACTGGTCAGCCTCCACGAACCATGACACACCCAAGGTCCCCTCTATTGGGAGCGCTTCGCAGGTTAGGTCAAGCTCTTTAGTTCCTTTCGCTCTATCTTCAACAGCTATGGACTCTAATACCAGGCGATCGTTGCTGACCTATTTCGTCAAGTTAAAGCCTCCTTTATCCATCAGGTTGCGCAGATCACAAACGTGCTTATTTGCTTCTTGACTGGAAGGTAGAGATTTCAAGCAGTCGTCGACATAGAAATTCTTCAAAACAGTAGAAACGACTTCAGGCGAAAACTCGTGCTGGTGATCTTCAGCATTTCGACGCATAGCAAAATTAACACAACTAGGCGACGAAACTGCACCGAAAAGATACAAGGTCATTCGGCACTCTTCCAAACCCTTAGCGAGATCTCCACCGGGCCACTAGAGAAACCGCAGAAAGTCACGATCCTCCACATGAACACGCACTTGGTGAAACATGATTGTACATCTCCCCTTACAGCCACTGGGTCTTGTCGGTAACGAAGCAGTATTCCAACCAGGTTGTTGGTCAAATCAGGACCCTGCAGCAATTCGCTATTCAAAGACATCCCTTGGAACTGAGCGGAACAATCGAAGACGACCCTTATCTTCTCAGGTTCTTTTCTGTGGTAGACCCCATGGTGCGGAATATACTAGACCTTTCCGTCAGCTCTACACAGATCTTCAGAGGGAACCTTTTCAGCGAAACCTTCTTGGATTACGCCGTCAAGAGATGCAACGTAGTCTTCTTGAAATCTGGCATCCTTGAGGAATTTACGTCTCAGGGAGAGGGCCCTGCACTCGGCTTGGCATCTATTAGCAGGCAACGTCAAACTTGGATTACAAAAGGGCAAACGAACTTGGTCTTCCACAATGTCCACGAACTTCGGATCTTCACGAGACATTCCTGGCCAATCATTCAAACACGCATCCGCGAAGTCAGCACACGCCACGCACATAGGATGGACGTGAATAGACTTGGTGAGGTAACAAGCAGAAGGGACATATCTTGGCTTTCTTCCTGTTGGGCCATTGATTACCCAACCGAACTCCACCTTACTAGCGTAGGGGACTCCTCCGGCAGCTGGGATAACTTCTTTCGGTTGTAAAGCTTCTGGGACATCTGACCCAATTAACAGATCAACTTGAAAGTTCAGCTCTGTTAGGGAGACGAAGCCTCTAAGGTGTGGCCATCTATTTACATCTTCCTGTTTGGAGACTTCATCCTTAGACACAGGCATAGTAGGTCTGGAATGAACCCCCCTTAATGGGACAACAACATTTTCATCCAAGTCTGACACCTCTAAACCACTGGCCAAGACACTACCAACCTCCTCTGCCTACCCATCGTGGTTAACTTCAACTTCAAATGCTTGCCTTTAACGCCAAGACGATCCAAAAGCATCTTAGAGCAGAAAGTGGAATGGGGACCCGTATCCAAGAGGGCGTAGGTCTCGATGCAAAAGGGACTTCCTTGTGCGCTGACTTTTACTAGTACAATTGGCAACGCAGGACCCTCCGTGGTCGTCAAATTGCAGACGCGCTCGACGCCACTCGACTCGTCACTTAATAAACTCTTCTGATCAACATCTCGCTGGGATCTGTTCTGATCCTCCTTTTCTCGACCTCTAGCAGGTTGTTGACTCGCATTCTCAGGTGTGGGCTGCTCGTGCGTGTCTTCTGAAGAATCAGAGTGCATCGGCGAAGCATGTCTTCCGTTACAATGTGAACACGGCTTCTTCTTGTAGCATCCCCTTGATTGATGACCCCCTCTCAAACACGAGAAACAGAGTCTTTGCTTCATTACAAAGTCGAAACGCTCACGGACGGGAATTTTAGCAAACGCAGTACAGTCTAAGAGATTATGGATCTGACTGCAAAACAGTTCCTTTTCCAGAGATCTTCAGACTTCTTCTCTTGAGACTTGTTTTGATCCATGGGACTCTTCTGGGATCAAGTGGAGAAGTTACTAAGCCCTCTAGTACCAGGCCCAGAACCCTCGGGTTTTGATTTCGCCCCTCGCGTCTGGCTCTTCTTCTTGTCCTTAGCCAAGAAGGGAAGTTTTCCGAAGATTGGATTACTTGAGGAACGTGACTTCTCTTCAACAAATGACGCAATGTCTTCGATACAAACTTCCCTCTTGTCCGCATTGAGGATACGATCAGCATTGTCTCGCCAGCTACTCTGCAGTTTAGGTGGCAGTCTCTCGATAATCTTCCTCATGTTGTCTGGACCTTTTAATCTTTTTTAAGTAGCCGATAGCCTTCAGTGTATTGGTGCAACTTGACAGAAGAATTGAGAAACCCTTCAGTGACTCGGCGTCCTCCTTTGATGTAGGGACCATTAGTTAGCTGGTCGACATAAGCCATCGCGATATTGTGCTTTTGGCCAAATCTAGCCTCCAGCAGCTACCTCGCCTTAGAGTAGCCTTCTTCTGGGTTTAAATACATACAACTTCGCAGGATCTCCCGCGCTCTTCCACTCCTATGCTGCTCAAGATAGTACAGTCTCCCGCCGCTATCACTTTGGTTACTCTCGATTACATACTCAAAGGCACGCATAAAGGTGCAATAGCTGAGTGGATTCCCGTCAAAGATAGGCACCTGTCTTCGGGGTAGCGTTTTTTTCTGCTGCTGATTCGCAAACTCCTCCATGACACGATTCTGCTGTTCGAGGATGTAGAAGGCTTGGTCACTTAGGCCAGACTGCTCATCAGAGTGTGAACTGGACTGACTTGGAACCTTGTGTTTAGTCTTGCGTTCTTCAGGTCTGAAATTGGCACCATGGAAGACCGGAGATGATTCCTGCTTTAAATCTCTGGAAAAACCATCACAAATAGCCGCCGCGCGCGGATACACACGAAGAACGCGAGAGGTGAGCGAGGAGGACTCGACACGTGTGTTCCTTTCAGAATCAGCTTTAGCATATGCGCTTTTCCTGGCCGCTATTTTCTTGAATTCCGTTTCAAGTTTTAATTGATCCTTTTTTAAAAACTGCAGATCAAGTTCTTCCTTTTTGAGCCGTAATTCAGTCTCGTGAATAAGCTGACGCTACTTTAGGGCGTGTACTTCGGCTTGTAGCTCATCAATTCTCGCAGCTTCTTTTGCCGTTGCAACAGAAATGGAACTAGCTCGAGAAGATCGGCTGTACGCGGAGCCACATCCGGATCGTTTCCTGTTCCTTAAACCAAGTTGTGAGACACTATCATTGGGAGTAACATCAAGGTTTTGAATCCGGATCTCCGTTACACGCAACCAGTCGTTGACCGTTTGACAGCAGAAATTCAAACTCGACTCAATGTCAGCGAGGTAAACTACTGATTCCTGTCTTTGGCTCTCATCGATTAGGCCAGCATTATAATCCTCGGGTGCATCTGTAAATCTTTGAAAAAGGGAAGTAATCTCCATCAGTTTCACCTTGACTGCTTCAAGATTGTTCTCATCCGTTAATAAGCTGTCAATTTCTTTACGTTTATTAGCAGTCAAAGCAGAGAGTACTCCGCCTCTTCTCTTTCTAAGTTCTCGGATCCTTTCCATTGCAACTACTTCTTGATCCAGTGAAGAATTAGGCTTCCGCGAACGGGTACTTGAACGACGAACACCTTGACCATTTTTCCCGGCGGAACACGACAAATAAACCTCCTGAACCACATGAGACATCGTCCAAAAGTCTAACAACTCTCGTCTTTACGAACATATTCGCAGCCTTTACGGGCTATAGTTTTCAACACACAAACTTTATTTCAGGACTTTTACAACTGGTGAAGGGAAACAAGCGAACCGAAGCGAAGCGATGTGAAGCATAGCGGTACTGAAAAATAACAATTAAACAGATACAAAGTCAAGATAAAACAACCGACAAACTGAACGAAAGCAATAAGGCAAACTAGAAATGCGAATAAAACAAACGAGGTACTTACAAGACGATAGCGAGATAAGGACGAAATACTATAAAACGAGCAAAGACCCAAACATTAAACTGTAAACTGGATCAAGCGCAACTAACGAAGAACTGACGCGAAAAGTTACAATCAAAGCTAAATATACGATATGCAGAAAAACCCTTACACGAAGGACAAAGCTACGCGAACCAAAAAACAGCACTAAAGGCGCGAACACGAAAATAACTAAAAACGCGGCCAACATAAAAAATACTATAAAAGGTAACGGAAAACATTCCTGGCGCTTACAATTATTATTATTATTATTATTATTATTATTATTATTATTATTATTATTACTATTACTATTATTATTATTATTATTATTATTATTATTATTATTATTACCTTTAGTGTTTGGAACCAATGGCGGAATGGGAAACGAGTGTCAGCGGTTCTTAAAGCATCTCGCAGACAAGATAGCTCAGAAAGACGCCGAGCCTTATCATGTTGTAATCACTTGGCTCAGGACACAGATCTCGTTTGAACTCTTAAGATCGGTACATGCATGCGTCAGAGGTTCGCGAACGCCGTTTCATAGCAAGATAGAGCAATCATTGGACTCTAAAATGAATGTCGCAAGTGCGGATATCTGAAATACGTGTCTATATGCTTTTATACTTAGGGCTTTTTATGGACACTGGTTTAGCCGTCACTAGTATAATTCGATTGCAGGATCTTAATATCCCTGCATAATGGAATTCTTAATTTTATAGAATTTTGAACTTTTATTAATTATATCTATTTCTTCTTATTTTATGTAAGGTTAAGTTACTTCTATCTTTTAGAATTTGTAAATGAATAGTTTTTTCTATCTTCACTTATAATATATAGGATTGTTTTTGTTCTCTAATGAAGGACGAAGGGTTTCTTTTGTAACGGATGGAATTGTAGATAGTGTTTTGATGAATTAATTAGATTTTTTGTAACAGCAGGTTGATTGTAAATAGGATTTTAATTGAGGCTTTGTAATAAAGATTCTTTTCTTGTTACTATTATTATTATCATTATAATTACTATTATTATTTTGGTTATTAAAATCGTATAAACTATCTTTTTTCTATTTTCTCTAAGGGACTGCAGCGCTAATTTGATTGACACCATTTCGAGGAAAACATTCAGTGCATCGTTAGCATCGTTGACTACTTTGTAAGTAATCGAACGTAGCATACAACCAGACTGGCCAAACTGAGCTTAAGACCGGCATTTTATCTGATTGATGTTTGACATATTTTTTTTTCTTAGGAGCCTTAGGCAAAATCATATAAACAGGATTGAAAAGGACGTATTTAACTCGATGAGTAACTTACGATACCTGTGAGTGACACAGAACATACCAATAACAATTCGTTCATCGTCATTTGTTTTGCCAATTTTCAAGAGCATATAACCTAAATAATATTTAACACAGATTTTATTGCTAACATACTAACTATTAAAATCCTATTTACAATTAATTCACTGTTTCGTCAAAACACTATTTACAATTCCTTTCGTAAATAATTAAGCTAATTTTGCTAAATAATTTTGCTTTGATTTAAAATCCAATGTAGATACCTTCAGGAAAATGCGTTGAAAGAGATACCTGACTTCTTATTTCTTGGATTATCCAGTCTTAAGATATTGTAAGTTAATTAAGAATTAACAGTTAGTTTATGCGTCAGCGTGCTTATATAGCAGGCGGGAAGCTCGGAGCTCGGGGCAAATCTTCTTTTGTCCATAAGTGAAAAATTTTGCACCCAATACCTACCTTGATCTTTACTCTAGTGGATATAAACAAAGATTATCTCGTAGAATGGGTCATATCTTAATAGTCCATCATGTTCCAAGTAATAATAACCCTATTAATAACAAGCTTTTCTTGGTCTTTTGCCTCAGCACACCTTGATCCCTTAAAGACTTTCACTGAGTCTCTTAAGATTCTACTGAACTTATCTTCACTAAGGTTCATGTTAACTTTAAGTGTGAAATGACGTCGCACTAGAACGTAGTTAACAATTCGTTCATGCGTCAGCGTGCGTATGTCGAGATATGGGACACGCTGGAAATTTGGAGAGCACGAAAGAGGGGTAAAAGTTGCTCGAGGCGCAGCCGAGAGCAACTTTAACATCTCGAGTGCTCTCCAAACTTTCCAAAAGCTCATTGTCTCGACCTACGCACAGCTGAAGCATTAGCTAATTGTTTTATAACATTATCAAAGCGATCAAAACAGCAGTTAACTTAAAGTTTTATTATTGTAGCGCGCGCTCAAGGCGGTACGCGTTAATGTCTACGTGACTATATTTATTTACCTCACAGTTGCGTTTTTATCGTGAAACTGAGAGAAAGTTTACTTAAGTCTTTTAAGATAACATTCAGAAAGGTTATATAATCCATATTGAGGTGCCGGAAAACTATTCGGGCATTCACCGAAAAATTCTTTTCTAGAGAGACAACATTGTAAAGAATGATTTGCACAGCTCGCGCAGATGATAACAACAACACTCACCTCTTTTTCCTACTATCGTTTAACAAACTCAAAAGTTTTCTCTTAAATTTACTTTATAAAATACATAGTAACACTACATCGTGTACTGTTGAATTCTGGATGCACTTGGGAGACGTCTTGGGAGGATTAGTAAGCTCATAAGAACTCGAAGAAAAGCGTATTGACGTCATCAGTGTGCTAAATGGCAATAGGCAAGTTTGGTATTCCCCGACGGACATTGGACGAGCATGATTGCGAGGCTAATGCGGGTCAACTTCTTGGCAAAATCAAAAACAAACATAGACAAATTGCGGCTGAGTCGTTGGAAAACGATGCAAATCAGGAAAATAATAAGATTTCAAGGCTCAAACTTTACCAGTACGCTGAAGGGATATCTGTTTCAAACAGCAAAACTGTGGAAAGAGCTGGTCGAACTTACAGAGACATGAAAAAAGCCTCGACTGAAGCCAAAAGAAGAAATATACTTCAGCGTTATTTAATTTGAAAGTAGTAAATTAAGCTTTTGTTTAAAAGTCAATATTCGATTCCCTTTTATTTTCAAACTTCTTTTTTTTTTCCTGTTTTACTCGTAAGTATATCTGAAATGGATTAGTATTATCATCTGTATAATAAGTTTGTATTCAACTTCTAATCGAGTGAAATGTGCGTAAGTCGATCGTTTTTCTACATGTGGCTGAATGTTTTTATAAACGATGTAAGCTAAATGTATAAATAAACCTATACCTTTCAAATCGCCTTTGTCCATTCCGATTTAACTTCCTTACAGTGCAAGGGATCTATGCAGAACTTCAGCCTCGTCGTGATAGATATTTTTCCACAGAACGTACTTGTTCAGTTTATTTCAAATACACAAGATCTTTCATCCGCTCCGTTAGAAAATGTCAACTGAAAAGTAGTTGTTTTACTTAATTGCATTTTGGCGATAACTATACCACATTTCAATGATAGGCTTACTTAAAGAAGTTATAACGATCACTGAAAATGGGCATTAAAATGGCTTCAGGGTCCTCGCATTTTTATTGAACTCGCTCACCAATCCACTCTTCCGGACAATTTCTGGTTTTGTTCGTTGTTTTTCTCAGTGATGAAGAGCTGATCTTCCTTTTTCTGTAAGTAACAATGAGTTCGTAAGCCTATAAGTAAGTTTGGAGCCCATCGAAACATTAAACCTTTAAGATTTTCCTCATTTTCCGGTAACTCAGCTGCAGGTTTCTCATGTTTGTTTGTCTTTTTGCCAAGAAGTTACCCGCATAAGCCTCGCTTTCGCGAGAAAACAAGCACTAGCCCTTAGCCGCCCGGAATTACGACACTTGCCTATTTGCAGCACAATCGCGCTATTGATTTGACTACGCGAATATTCTAACGATGTTTTGAAATTACTTAATGAATTTAAACATATTTTGTCTTGGATTCCCCTCCTTACAAAAAGGTGCCAAAACTAGGCCGAAAAAAAAATGAAAAAAGATGCAAAATCCGTAAATCTGTTTTGTGGTTGCACCTTCCCAGGGTAAAAATTAATCCTCCCTATGCGAGGGAAAAAGAAATGGTATTTTTTTTATTCCAGAAACCTCAATAACAACCAGATCCAGCGGTTATCTTCAAAGACTTTTGTAGGACTGTCATCCCTGGAGAAACTGTGAGTGAACCTTGCACAAAAACGTGATGAATATCGCAAGACTTCAAAAAAAAAAGTTCCGTTTTAAAGATAGGACAATTCCGTTATTGGATATTTTGAAGCACTGCTACTATTATATAAAAAGTATAAGCTGATGTTATGCCAGAGGTTGACAAGTTACTAAATGTTTCTTTATCGGTTTTTAGGGATCTCCGGAATAACTCTCTTGATATCAAAACCTTCCCAGTAGACATTTTCACTGGACTTAAGAGCCTTAAAGAAATGTGAGTTTCGCCTACAACTAGAGTATCTTTTGCATGGAAATGGCGCTATACTATCTAGTGCCCAGATTTCCCACGGCCACTTATGATCTGGATTCGAGATTAGGTGCTACTTTTAGTGAATGCGTAGTTCCAGAAAATATTTATTCCTCCCCCTCCCCCTCCCCCTCCCACGGGTGGAAACAACGGAAATTCCGAGAGGTGGGGAGGGTCCAAAAGGAGGCAATTTTCGAGGGGGTGGGGGTGGCTTTCCGGGGGCTCTAAGTAAGATCGATGAGTTATTTAAAACTAACAGCTGCCCTGTTGAGGAAGTTATCAGTTATTTTCCAGTTAACAGTCTTTTAAAACAATAACTATAGTTTTGGCTGAATGCCTTGTGTACAGCTTACGCGATAGAAGGTTGCCATCGACTCATGAATAAACTTCCGGTTATTTAGCTGTTACTGTATAGGTGGTTTTCATGCAATCTCGGGAGACACAAATAACAATGGTGAAATGAACAAATGCTGGTGGACAAACAAAGTGAGCTAATGAGCGATCTTTTGTTTACCGTCCACCAGCATGGCGGCGATGACGTAATGTGAAAACCAAACCGTAATGTTGTTGTGTTCTAGAAAAGAAAAGTAAAGAAAGTCTACCCGGGCACTCGGTGTTTAGTTTGAATTTTACTGATTCTTTTACAGATGGCACCATTTGTGACCTCGGAGTGTAAGATATTGCCTCCATGTTTCTCAGAGCCTTACCGTTAATTATTAACTAAGAAAGACATTTACAAGGCAAAATTGAGATTATGAGACGCCGTGTGAAAATGAATAATATATAGATTTAGCCAGGGCTAAAAGCAAAGCTCTCGATAATATTAAAAGTTTGGTCAAACAAATTATAAAATCGTGTTATGCAAAGCGGCGAAGGCAACGCCGGAGAACGGTGAAAAACAACGATAGGTCTAATTAGCAAAATAGCAACTTTGCACGTGTAACACACTTTTTGTAGTACATTTCTTTGCCGTTGTTTTGCACGACTACAACGTGAAACTTCCAGAAACTTCTTAGACGTTACACGATGCTTGGAGGAAATGTCGTACGTGGTCTCGTTCACTTTTTTTTACTGCCGCTCATTTTCAATTTTCACCTGGCATTGCGGATGGCCGCTAGCATTTATCATTTTGTCACCGCCGCTACTAAATCTCCATGTTGTCCTTCCGAACAAGAAAATGTCTCTTTTGTTTTTTTATCTCTCGCTCTAGATCTCTGTCGCCCTTTTTTTCGTTGAGCTTCGCTGACCTGCAGCCTACTTTCTCTTTTTCTCTGTCTTTCTCTTGCTCTACGTTTCAAATTTGTGGACATGACAATTAATCTAAGCTTAATACTTTAGACAACAATACTTTCCGTTTTCGTCTTTATTGAGCTTTAGTTGTCTCTTCTTTACAAGACGCGGCTGGCTATGCGATTTCTCGCCAAAATAATCTCGAGTTGCATTTGAGTTGCCATACCTGTTGATTGAATTATTTTGCATTGGTATGCACGTGGGGCGGACGGACGGTCGGTGGTCGGCGGTCGGTAGGGTAGATAAGGTAAGGGTAGATTTACTTACCCGTGGTGCTCCGCTTCGCGCGCGAGAGAGCTAGGCTAAAAATATGTTTTCTCTCTTTATCGCAGAAACAATCATCTTTCGATAATATGTAGTACAGTCGAACCTCCGCTATCGGCCACCTCTCTGCAAAGGCCTCTTTTTTTTCCTTCCGGCGGACAAAAAATCCAGACATTGACTTTTGTTTAAAACCCCTCTACAACGGCCGCTTTCTTCTGTCCCCAAGGTGTCCGTTGTAGAGAGGTTCGACTTTATAGCGCAGGAGCATTTTTGACGGAAATATTCTTTCCATTGTGTGCCTAACCAAGTTGGAATTCCAGGTCTGACAAACACCAAAATTCCAAGGGGGTGGGGGGGTCTAAAGCAATAGTGCCCTCCGTGGAGGGTGGGGGGGAGGGTATGGATATTTTTTGGAACTACACAATCTTTTCTGCTAAAGTCGTTTTGAACAACTGTGTATCCTGGCAATCACTTTTGTAACCAAATCTCTCATAAGGTTTTTCTTTGCAGCGCTCTACTTAAAAACTGATCACTAAAGGGTAATGTACATACAGTCAATATCAGCCGCGTCGGGGATAAATAATTATATCTTTCCTGAATAGTCCATTGCAGTAAGAATCTGATTTTCTTATACATGTTTTTTGTTTCAGTTATTTGGACAAGTATCTTTGTTGTTATGCCAAAACCGTAGTGTCTGATGTTCGCTGCATCTCGACCAAAGACGAGTTTTCTAGCTGTTTTGACTTGATCAAAAACAAAGGTGTTCAGATTTGTGTTTGGGTATTAGGACTTACTGCTCTTGTTGGAAATCTTCTCGTTATTTTATTGAGAGTTTTTGTGAAAGAAGACAACAAAGTACATTCATTTCTTCTGACAAATCTGGCTATTTCAGATCTGCTAATGGGCGTCTATTTGCTTATCATTGCTATCAAAGATGTACAATGGCGGGGCGAATACTTTAAACATGATCTCGATTGGAAATCGGGGCTGACATGCGCATTTACGGGGGTCCTTTCGATCGCATCAAGTGAGATATCTGTGTTGATGCTGACTCTTATCACAACAGATAGACTTATTTGTATTGTTTTCCCGTTTAAAATGCGACGGATAAATCGCAAGCGTTCTTTCATTATCGTGGGAGGTATATGGGTTTTTGGAACAATGATATCAATCATGCCAACCTTAGGGTTTGATTACTTCTTTGACAAAAAGCGCGATGTTGGATTTTATGGAAAATCAGCTGTTTGCCTTCCTCTTCAACTGTCAACAGAGAGACAAGCTGGCTGGGAATATGCGGTTGGCATTTTCATCATTCTAAACTTTGTCTGCTTTATGTATATTCTCACTGCGTATACAGCAATGTACCTAAGGGTCAAGGGGTCTGCAAAACAGGTCAGGTCAACAAACACGAAGAGAGAATCGAAAATGGCTAAGAGAATGATGCTTATTGTCTTAACTGATTTCTTGTGTTGGATGCCTATTATCGTTATTGGCCTTTTATCCTTGCTCGGAAAGTTTCATGATCCTGAGAAACAAGCCTATGTGTGGATTGCGGTTTTTGTTCTCCCAGTGAACTCTGCTCTCAATCCAATATTGTACACATTTTCTACTCCACTCGTCAGAAGAAAACTGGGTGAACACATTGATTCACTTATGTCTTTCTTGGAACGAACAGTGCGTCGGCCGAAGAGAAACCCAGGTGTGTTATAAGGGAGCTTAAGCAAGGGGATTTTCGAGCGATGGACGTCAACCAGAAGTAGACTTTTTTGTTTACTTGGGCAGTGCAGTGGTTTTGCCCTAATCCCCGGGCAAATCGTTTCTATAAGACAACAGACATCGAGCAATACAAATAGGTTAGATGTTAGCGCCAAGGCCGTTGAAAAGGAAAAGGCCTCACTTCCGTTTGCGTGCATCCTTCAAATACGCCTTTCCTTGAGCTCCGTATTACTTTTTTTTTGTCATAATCTCCCTTTGTTTTTTATAAATCCCCTCACTGAGATTTCAGCAGGGAAACTTGTTAAAAAGATAAAGGTACGTTATGTTAATGCGTACTATATAGGCATGGCTGAAAAAGTAAGTCATTGAGCGAAGATGGGGCAAGTTTTCAGTTCCTCATAATAAACTGACGGTGTACGTTACAACCCTTTAATACATGCACTGTAAGCCAGAAGGAAATGTCATGAAACCATTTAATAACCAAGTTGACGTCCAAACAGGATATTCTGGTTTCTTTCTAATTTTATTTTCTACTTAGCCGCCATTGTAGGTCTGAATAAAGTGAAAACTACTCTACCGTTTGTTTACTTGTTTGTTACGTAATAAAGTGATCTTTTTTCGTCTCTATGGTCGGTGTCTATTCAGTTCTAATGGCTGCATGCGCAAGGACTTATTAAAATTAGTATAGTCTACAAAATAAACCACCAAAAAACCCGATGCCTTCTCTTTAAACAAACTGTACGTACGGTACATTAGCAAAAGAACTTTTGGTTAACTTTTTTTTTTTCTCGTACGTTAGCAGCAAAAGGTAAGGGAATGCCGTTGAAGCCGTTGCCGACCTCGAATCCAAACAAATCCAACCGTCAACCAGACAAGATTCTAGAACGTGAGAGACCTGAGTCAGAGCTGAAACTCGTTGAAATACCAGGCATATTTGCAGATGAAACCTCGCTGTCAGTGGTAGGTCTTGTGACACAATTTTTGTAGTAGTAACGTTTTATGATACGCCGAGAGAAAGAGCAGATACTAGAAAATTGTAGCTGATCGTCAAAGGAAAAACGGACGCATCTGTGCGATAAAGGCGAATTGGTTTTAGTGACACTACAATTTTATGTTTCCTCCAACGCTATCACTATCATCATCACAAAAATGGAACATGACATCATCCGATTTAAGAAATTCCTTGGCACCTTCATAAACGTCTTCAATGTTAATGTGGTACTACACAAATATTGGGCTAAACATCCCTACTACATTTCTATTGTCTGTCTATAAGTGCTTTCCAACTTAATGACATCACTAAAATCAGACGCTCTTATTAAGCGCACTTAAAAGCGTTTAATCGAGTTTGCTTGGAGATTAGATAAGAAATAATGAGGCGATTAATTCTACACGAAACAGGATTTCTTCGCTAAAAGTTTTTTACGTCCTACTTTATCGACGGTCGAGTGTTCTTCAGGATATTTACTTTTTATATCGTATTCGACGATTTGTTTCTGGATTGATTGAGTACACGTGTATAAATACAGGAAAATTAAAGGGCCTCGATTCGAGGGAAATTACATCATTGCTAAAGAGCAAAAAAGGGATGAACATGGAGCGTCATTGCCGAAAATAAACCGCATGCTCATTACGAGACTTATTTTCATTTAATAAAAGTCTACAACAGCTGACCCGTTAGCCTCACCATTGAAGTTTTGCACATAAAGATTTTTCGTTTTTTCGACTACTGAAGTATCTACTTATTCCAAAGTAATCAATTCTTTCAAGCGATAGATTCGTGGACCGACCTGTTCCGAAAAAGCTCGACATCTTTCGCATTAATCTTTCCTAAGCTTTCTTCACAAAACATGTATATGGCGCTCTGAATATGTCGTCGGTCACGTCACGATTCTTATCCCCAGTTTCCACGGTTTCCGCCATGCAGGAACGCCTTGGACCATGACCCCTTCTGGTGAGCACACACGAAAGAAAAAAGGAAGAAGAAGAAAGAAACACTTGCATTTTTAGAGTCTCTCTCGCTTTTAAGCAAGCTCGACTAATAACTAGTTTTTTTAAAAAAATGTGATTATAATCAGGGCTGAGTTGAGTTAAATGCGCTGTCATGTTTGCTACTTTTTGTAACAAATATACTTTGACTGACGAATAAAAAACCTACGTTTTATTGGAGCCTGCGTAGCAGGCGGTATTTTAGTGTGTTTTTCGTTCGTATTTCGCAAACTTAGAGGTAAAAAAAGCCGCACGAAAGCCGAACAGAGGTCATACGAGAAAACGATGGAGGAGGGTGCGAGGGAGAGAGACTGAAGAGAGTGTTTGTTTTCTTTCCCTCGCCCCCTCCCCTATCCTTTTCTAGTTTGACCTCGGTTCAGCTTTCGCGCGGCTGTATCCCTTACTTTACGAAACACAAACGAACATTCCCCCTAGAAACAAAACAAAACAGCTCGCCACCTTGGCAGGCTAGTTTTATTGAAGTCCTTATCTTGGCTTAAAACTAGTAGAGTCTGAAACAGGTTAATTTTTGGAAATTATGACACAGTTTATAAAAGATTATTGTTATCTGTGGCAACGGTGAAAGCCTCCCCGTTTCTATTTTTATTCAAGGTCCTTTACAGTGGGAACGAGAAGCGACGCTATCCTACACAATTCATGAAAGTCTAATTTTGGGTTTTTCATTTGGTTTTTAAGGGATTTGTTGTGGCGTGTTCCGGAAGTGAAGAGAACTCATGTGTTCGACTGATAAAGCACTTCTCAAAGATAAAAGAAGAGGACTGGAACAAGGAAGTGGAGTTAGCAAAAGAGCTTAGGCAGGGACTGGAGCACGCCAACATAATCAAATACTGCTGGCACTCTATAAGTATGCGGCAGATAACAAATACTTTGCCTTATTCCAATGTTGAATAAATGGCGACGTAAGAAAATGCATTATCGCAAGCATTTAGTTAGCCTACAGCTTGAATTCCGAGCTTAATGCCTTAGCAATTTTCCAAAATATTCGATCTTTGGTTCTGTGTATCAGATTATGGGGTGCTCAGTCCTGCACATTCTTGGACCAACATAATAAGGCCGCTCGGATTTTAATTGTACTTATTACTTGTTGCTGTAATCTCATCGACTGATTGTCAGTAAGAATAGTATTTGTCATTTGAGAGTTTCTTTTACTTTTTGCAGCCGAAAAAAGTGTTGTGAACTACAAGAAAGCAGAGGGATTCCCAAGATTCAAGAAAAGTTCATTGTAATTGAAACCTTTCTTTCTATTAGCCTGACAGGTGTTAATAACAAGTGAACGGGGTACAAGAGATTTGTAGTGGTTGGCCATGTTAACCGGATTCTTCGATATTAAACAGAGTTTAAGTGATCTAGCTTGTGACTTGGTGGCAAATCGGAAGCCCCTATCACTGGAACGTGAAAGACGTTTCAACTTTTTTCTTTGTCTTTTATTTCTTCAGTTATGTCAGGCTTTTGAGTAAAATACGACTGTCAGGATTGTTTTCATTTCTTAATGGTTATATTTTTACAGGCCGTTCACATTAGAAAGAGCTGAAACTTTCCCTTACAAATGGTGTTTTTTTAATCTTCCAAAAATATACAAAAATTAAGAGGTTTTTATACCCCCTTGTTCTTTCTTTTCATCTTTTTTCTCTTTTTTTCCCCATTAATAGTTTATTGTGTTTCGACTTTTCTGCAAACACAACTTTGGATGAGTATTTGATAAGTGACGGGATTATCTTTAATCTGGACTTGCTTATCGCTGTGGCTATGGACTTGATCTCCGCCATACAACACTTGGAACAGAAAGGCGTAGTCCATAACAACATAACAACGTCCAGTGTATTGATAGGCAAAGGATTTAGGGTGAGTTAAGAAGCATTAGGATGCCTTAAAAAGCCAGAAACTCCTGAAGTTTGAAGTTATTGTTTATTAGCCGTATAGATTTTCGCATCTTTCTGTTGATTTTATAACATTTCTTTCATGAAAGACAATACATTCCGAAAGAATGACGTATACCGGCTGTGATGGTGCACTTCAGTAAGGCATTTGACTAAACTTCCTCAGGACCAGGGAACAGAGACATCCTCATCAAAACCTCATGATTACTTGATATCTTTCAATTTTGCTTAGAGCGCTATTATTGTTCCCCTAGCTTGTTTTCTTCCAGGTGCCTCCAATAACTGCTGTCTTGGCAAATTTTGGCTTCGCTCAGCGTGTCCCTCAGGATTTTCCTGAATGTACTTTAAATGGTCGCTCAGTGAAGGACATTTTAGGAAAGAATATACTTCAGTTTGGTTTCGTTCTGAGTGAATTGATGAAGAATTGCCGCGACTCTAATGAACTTGAAGGGGTATTACTGTTATGTTGTTGTTTGTTGTTGTTTTGCAGTTTATTTTTATTTCAGTTAATTTTTATTTTTCCTTTGTTTTAAATTCATTAGCATACATTACCATACCCAAAAACAATAGAAAAACACAAAAATTAACTGAGATAAAAAATTAACTACAACATATATATATGTAGATCGATTATTGAAATTTTAAAATACACCTCTACCTCACGTGACTCTTGCTTATGATATGGTATGCACGTGCATTGAGGTTTACAGAGCCTTGTCTGCGAGGCTAGACATCAGTGTAGGATCAAAACAGCTAAGAACCTTGATTTAAGTCTATTGGACTACAGATTCCTGAAGAACCTTATGCTTTAATATATAGTTTTGCAGAAAAACAGCAGTTGTAAGACTGGTAACTAGTCGCTGTAGCAGCTTTAGCAGTAGTGGTGGCGTTCTCTCGTAGCAATAAGTTGTAGCTCGTTGTAGCAGTACAACAGGATCGGATTAATGATGACTAATAATAATAATAACATTAATAACATTTATTTATACCGCACAAATTCAACTATACAGTTTTCAAATGTTTGTTTTCAAATGTTTGCAAGTACTATACAGATGTTTGCAAATACTACACAAATGTTTGCAAATACTATACAGTTTTTCAAATGACTGTAAGAGTGCTGCTATAAGTAGCAAAAATAATATTTATTTGTGACCTGGTTGTGCTTTTTTGTTTGCACCATGGTTTGCAATCGTTACTGTATATCACGTTTACGCATAATTCAGTAGCCTTTAAATTCTACATAATATAACAGGCTAGCAAACTAAGAATGCTATTTAAGAAGAGCATGCAAACTAACATTTAATTTAGTTGGCCATAATGTAAATATAGGTGTTTGTAGTGAGATTTTTTTTTCTTTCATTTTTTTAAATTCACTTATACATTTCTTTTTTTAGCTTCAAGAGGTGATGCATTTGTGCCTTGAACAAGATCCTGAAGTGAGACCAGACGCATGTCAAGTAAAAGACCTGGTAGAGGAACTGTGGTCTCGCAATGATATCTGGGATACTCCATTGTAGATAAATTAAAATCAAAGAAGATATAAGCCATTATCATTTACTCTTTGCAAAAGAGTTTTAATTGGGAAAGGATATGACTTTGTTGTCAGTGTGGGTCAATACAACGGATTCGTCTATTCGCCACAAATCAGTAAAACTAATTAAATAGCTTTTCTTAGGCTAGAAGAAGATTTTCAACACGATGACTTATTTATTAGTTTTTCCTAAAGGCAAGACCAATTCACATATTAACATAAATAAGTATTGCTTGAAAGAAGGACAGACAATTCGTAGTACAGAAAGACTTTCAGTTGCGTCGAGTGCACATTAAGCACCCCCCTTCCCAGGTTCTCTCTCGCCCCGTAGGGAAGGGTAGGATAGAACCCTGGGAACGAGGTTGCACAAGCGGGACGGGAGATACCACAACCCAAAGGTTTTTCATCGATTTTTTCAACTGACATCTTTGAACTAGAATCTCTTACCCTCAGTAGTGACCGGGGGCTGCTCTGAGAACCAGATTTGACGACTTAAAAGTGGCATGAGATCGAAACAGTTTTTAACTATGACATACTTTAGTCGTTAAGATATTTAGCTGTGTTTTCACTAAAATACAAAATGTAGGCAAATATGGCAGCCATTTTGGTTGACGTCATAGGTCGCCAGGACTATTATAAGATGTTATAAAAATGTGTTATTGTACGTCGTAAGTTTCTTGGTGAACATTATCTAACTTCATTGTAACTTATATTCCTTTTAGTGAAGTAAGTAGAAAAAAATGCTACCACGCTGTAACGATAATAAAGTTTGCAACATTAACTAATGAATCCAATTGTCATTGATGTAAATGATAAAAATTGACTAGTCTTGCAGAAATGTACCCCAGATGCCATTTGTCCATTTCTTTGATTGGCATAAACTAATCTGCATTTTTACATCTTGATTTCGGTATGCCAGTTTTTCCCTCTGCCAAGGGTGAAACACTTGTTCTTTACTAAATTGAAAGACTGTAACGGAGTGTAATATAAAAACTTGAGGGAGTTTCTATTCTAAATTGAATGACCACTTTTAAGCTAAAAGGTGCTCAGTCACTGAGTGAAACATCGCGTGACGTTGATCACTATGCGTGGTTTTGTTTTCATACATACGTCAAATTCACATGTTTGACAGTAATTTGAACATTTCAATTACGAGATAGAGCACCTGAAAGAATGTCCCCTGCGCTGCTAGTTGCCTTTTCGGCCTTACTTTCCATAAGCATCGCTCATCTCTCATCTGAATATGCCCATCACGCGGTGTTGGATTCTGCAGAACTATTGAAACTGTATTGGACAGTTGACTGGGACAAAGAGACCATATCGTTCGCTGTTGAGGCGGCGACTACTGGATGGGTCGGGTTCGGTTTCTCTTCAGGTAACGGCATGATGGTGGGTAGTGATGTTGTTATCGGTTGGGTGAAGGATTCCAAGGGATATCTCACGGTAGGTTAAAAATATGGAGATGTTGATTTTGAAGCACTTAAAGCACATAAAAGCTCAAGGACAGTAAACTTTCACATTCCTACTTCGTTATGAAGAGCTTTTAAGGCCATACGTCCCCTAATTACCAAAAAGCCAGTGTCCTCTTTGATTAAAATTCTCGTACTCGCAGTTGCTGTTATAAAAATCTCCCATAAAGTACCTAATTTTAGCTTTGCCTTGTGCAGGTTCCCCTGCAGTCACTTAACACTTGAAAGCCGAAGGGGTCCGTTTGTGTGAGGTATATAAATATGGATAAAAAGTAGGCTACACACTTTCAAAGTGTTAGGTTAGCCTAGAAGTACGCAATAGCAGCTTTGGAAGCAAAATTTCTTGTCATGAGAACACTTACATAGCTTGGGTGAAAAAAGTTGTCACACTACGTGATATATTACCGTGGGTGTGTGGGTAGGGGCAATACTCTCCTAAATAAGGTACCTAAATAAAGACGGACGGGCGAATGGGCGTCAGAGCCGTCCCTCACCCGTTCAGAGCTTCCTGAAAATCCTGCCTATGATTGGACCTACACATCTTTAAAGGTTTATATGATTCAACAATTGAGGCCTAGCTTGAACAGACGATATTAACTCCTATGTTACGAAACTTTTCCCATCGGGAATTACCTAGGGATATGAAATATGCAATTTACGGACGGCATTTTCTTACCCTGATGATGACCTTGTAAATAGTTCACTTATTGCTGGTTTTCAGTGTCACGCCATTCAAAATAGATCAAAATAAAAATCAAAACCATTCAACAGATAAAGTCCAGAATCTGGGAAATGAAAGGAGATAAATATACCAAGACCCTCGCCAAGATTTGGGTGGAAGGAATAATTCGTATACGAGATATCCGAGGAACTGTTTTACCCAAATTTATAGAGCTTTGTATGGAGACGCCATGCTGGGGCTCATCCGGATGAGCTCCAACATGGCGGACGGAAACCAACAGAAACATCTGTTACCGAGTTTTGCTACAAAAGCGTGAGTTTACTCCTAAAGTAACTCATAAACATTAAAAGTAATACTTTTTCTAATACTTGAGCTGTTTAGATAGCAAAATTCCTCGAAAAAAGTCACTTTTTTAACCTAAATGACAGCTCTCTCGGCCGTCATATAATTGTTGCGTCAAGCAAAAGGTTAGAAATTCAAGCGTACTCTATTACAAAACCAAGAAACCTTTTGAAGCGAAAATTTGTTTGAAAATTAGTTTTCAGCTGCTCTAATACACCGTGAAAGTAAAATCTCAGTAGGATCGATAGTTTTGAAGTTTGAATTTTAGTGACGTCATCTGAAAACCGCAACAATATTACCCAATGATTCTAACAATTAGGCATGAGTGGATGTCAGAATAGCTTTATAACGCCTTTTTTTCGTCATTAAGAGAACTTTGGTCTAAACTGCAGCTGTAAACTATTGTGCAAACACAATTTTCACCAAATTTATTTCAATCATTGATTTAGAAAAGTAACTCATCTTTAGCATTGTGTTTAGGATCGATATGCTGACGCAAAATCGTTACCACCAAAGGACAACGAACAAAACTACATCTTAACTGGCTTCGAGGAGACTCTCTTTCCAGGTCTGTTCACTGTGCCCCTGATGAGAATGACAGACCTTCTGAGCGGACTAAATGTTTTAAAATAACATCAGTCTATGTTCTCGTCTATATTAGTGAGCTCACTAGAACTTAATAACAGTGTAACATAGCTATTTATCTATTTAGTTCTCGTACCATAGCTAAATGAGTATTTATTTACCACTTACTTAATGCTATGCATTCTTATTAAGAAATAACTAACGTATATGTGGCTATTCTTCCTGCAGCTGCATGTAGTTTACGCTCAATGAACTGATGTGTAGTCATTGAACTACTGTTGTGGTTAGTGATCTGTTGTGTACTTATTGAACTGATGTGTCGTTATTGAACTAACAAAAAGGAAAACTGACATGGATAAAAAAAAATATATGTATTGCAATGCTAAACTTGACCTCCCATTTACTTTCTCTTTTTCGTGGATGATACTCGGAGATGTTTTACAACGGCTCTAGTCTTGCCAGGACAACTTTTACGCCATGATAAGATACGTCGTCCTTTCTTTGATTTGCTCTCTTTAGACACTGTCTTAGATTCTGTTTATGGCCATTAACCAATCATATTAATGCTCAACCTAAATGTTATTCTGCACCAACTTGTATTTGTTGTATCATAGCCTTCATAAGAACCTGTTTATCTCAATTCCCATACAGAGTAATTAACCAGGCTGTTTTGTTTTCCACAGGGAGGCACCACAAAGGTGGTGTTTGCTTACCACACGGAGGATCTCGAGACTGAAAACGATTTTAAACAGCACACTTTCAGAGGGTCAAGAAGCATATTACTCCTCAACAACATGGACAAGAAACAAATCAATGAGACAGGATGGAAGAGTTTTGTAGTTCAAAATAAAAATGTAAGAATATACACTACGTAGACCTCCAATAATGTACTTGTTACAGTTATGTTGTTTGATTTGCACACGAGAGAGAGAAAGCGCTGATGTCGATGCCTTTGATAATGATCATGGGTTTAGTAATTATTATAAGATAACTTCAATAGACCAGTTAGCGAAACTCATCGGCAAAGCTGGAAAAGGCGCATTGAAATAACTCGTCAATCAGGATTATCTTCACATTCACCACAGCCATCATCCGGCGCCAAACTCTCCCTCTCTAAACCCCACTAAAATCATCAAAAGTACAGCCATCATCATCGGCACCACCATTAACATGGCCATCATCTCCATCATCATCATCATCGTCATCATCATCATCATCATGACCACCACCACCACCATCGTTGTCGTCGTCGATCAATGTGAACGATCAATGTGAAAGACCACGTTTTGTGACTTGGAACCCATCGTTTAATGGGGTCTCGTTCTGATAATAAACCGTAAAACATTGCTCTATGTATGCTATTACTCACTTGGCGGGATCTTTGTACAGTACCATTGTCATAAAGTTCTGACGTGCTTCTTTCATTTATCTTCATCGAGTATCTTGACTATCTTTTATTTTTATCTGTGCAGATCGAGCCATACATTCAAAAGGGAAATGAAGGATTCGTCCATCATTTTCTTGTGTACGAGTATCATGGTGACTATAATGAGAGTCATTACGGTTTTGGTGTTGATTGTAAAGGCATCGCCAACATGCCATTCCTCAAATGTTTCTATGGCAAAGTGTTAGCAGTTTGGGGAGTAGGTGGTGAGGTAAACGATTGTAAATCGGCATTACTAGAATACTGTGGGACGCCTGTCTTCCAGTTTTTCTGCAGAAAACCATGATAATAGTCCTAGTGGGAAGCGATAAGAGGCTTTAGCGCCCGGGGGGGTGGGACTCCCCATATGAAAGGGGTGGGGATGCTCGTCGTCTCGCTTAGGGATATAAATTTCGGATTTTGGTCTCACTTAGGATGTTCTTTGCAAAACGCCATCATATTTAGCCGTAAAGGTCTCGTTTAGGGTTGCACGCGAAAAAATATAAAAATATACATATTTTCTGTGTTTTAACATGGTCTCTTTTAGGGGTCAAAAAAAGCTTGGGCCCCGCCCAGATCGGTCTCCTTTAGGGGTTTAATTCAAAATTTCCGACGAGCATCCCCACCCCGTTCATATGCGGATTTCCCCCCCCCCTCCACCCCGTAGCTTTAGATACCTATTGCGAAAGCAAATGAAAGAGCCTAACACAGTGGGGCTTAAGAATTAATAGGACCATCAGCCTCTCTTATTTGTTTTTCTTTGTTCCCTACACAGGCATTTTATTATCCGAAAAATGCTGGTTTTCCAATAGGAACAGTAGATACTCCGAAAAGTTACTTGCTGGAGATTCATTATGACAACCCAGAAGGGGTCTTGGGTAAGTACTTATATATTCTGTAACACACTGCACTACCAACGAATAATTAAGAGCTTTTCTGTTTTTTGTTTGAATGTAATTACTCCTACTAATTTTGTCATTAATGGTAAAACTAAAATGGTTTCAAAATCTATCGTTAATTAAATAATCCCTGGATACATATAACTTGTCTTTGACGTCTCTCATTCATGCGAGAATCGATGGTGGCATAAAAATAGCATGTTGTATAGATCACCAAAACTCTAGTATTAAATCTGATCAATTACCAATCACCATACGTGCAGACAAAAGCCCAAGCAAATTATCAGACCGTCTGAGGGAATGTGACCTGAGAGGCTTTCAAATTGGGGTTTCGTGTTAGATATTTCGTGTTACTCACGCGAGATGTTCACTGATCGCGTCCCCTCTCTCGATCGCTTGCCCCGCTCTTGTCCCCAACAAGGGAGGCTGCAAGTAGGCTAGACGGAACAACAGACGTGTGTGACGCCCAAGAAACTTTTACTCTCCAGTGCGTTTCACCTATGCAAGCATTAGAAAGTGGCGCAATATTTGTTTAGCTAACCGCAAAGCGTGTCAATAAAAACCTAAGGGATTAAAAATATTACCTTACTAAGAAACTTCTGTGCTAAACGTTTTTAAACGAACAGTAGAGAACTAAGGAGCAGACGACGCTTGAAAGTCTTCAAGAATGCCATGGAAATTAAGTCACTAACTTTATCTTTAAAAAGAGCTCATAGTGCAAGTATTTCAGGTCCTAGTACGTAAATATTGCCAAGAAGAAGAAGAAGAAGAAGAAGAAGAAGAAGGAATTTTATTAACAACAATGCTAACTATTAAAATCCTATTTACAATTAATTCGCTTAAAAAAAGAAAAAACTATTCATTCAAAAACACTATTTACAATTCCTGTCGAATTAAAAAGCACTTAATTTAGCTTAAAAAAAGTTAATGTAACTAAGAAAAATTTTTTCGAATTAAAAACATTTCATTTCAATAATAAAAAAAACTGTCAACCTCTAAAATTCAAAAGTTTCTTTCAACTGCTAAAAACAAAAACATAGTAATAATAATAATGAAATAAAAAGATATACATGAAGCAAGGAAACACATCAATAGTCCGATTTAATGACTCCTTCAACAACTTCGACGTCGATATCAACATTCTTAATGTCACATGGCACTCTTCTTGTCCTAGAGCCTCGAAGACAAACCAACGCAGATCTCAAGAGTGCGAATGAGGTTCTGGTTCTGATCCATGAGATAGTTTTGGCATACTGCTCCCCTTTTTTGATGGCAATCAGCTGTGCTAAACGGCTATGATACTTCAAGCACTCCTTTCCCATTCTGCCAGTTGTGGTGAAGACCAAAGGTGTAAATGTTCCATGCTCGATGTCCAGGACTCTCTCTGAGTAGAGACGCTTTTTCTCGTTCTCATGGATACGATAGATTTGTTGTGGCTCTAGGTCCCTATACGATACAGCATTAGGGTGACAGACCCTCACATCGAAGAATGCTGATCGATGTCGCTCCCAGAAACCACGCGCGTGGATATCTAACCTCGCATCCTGAGCTTTTTTAGATCCTCTGTTTAAATGTTCGCCGGAGATGTCTTGAAGTACTGGTTCGATCTCGACATCGCTACACACCATACTCAGAAATTCAGCTTCGAGATCTCTTAGCTCGTTGTGGCGTTGATAATAATAATAATAATAATAATAATAATAATAATAATAATAATAATAATAATAATAATAATAAGGGAAAAGAATCTTTATTAACAAAACCTCAATTAAAATCCTATTTACAATCAACCTGCTGTTACAAAAAATCTAATTAATTCATCAAAACACTGTCTACAATTCCATCCGTTACAAAAGAAACCCCTCGTCCTTCATTAGAGAACAAAAACAATCCTATATATTATAAGTGAAGATGGAAAAAATATTCCATTAACAAATTGTTCTAAAAAATAGAAGTAACTTAACCTTACATAAAAGAAGAGGAAATAGATATAATTAATAAAAGTTCAAAATTCTATAAAATTAAGAATTCCATTATGCAGAGATATTAAGATCCTGCAATCGAATTCTAATGACGGCTAAACCAGTGTCCATAAAAAGCCCTAAGTATAAAAGCATATAGACACGTATTTCAGATATCCGCACTAGCGACATTTATTTTACAGTCTAATGATTGCTCTATCTTGCTACGAAACGGCGTTCGCGAACCTCTGACGCATGCATGTACCGATCTTAAGAGTTCAAACGAGATCTGTGTCCTGAGCCAAGTGATTACAACATGATAAGGCTCGGTGTCTTTCTGAGCTATCTTGTCTGCGAGATGCTTTAAGAACCGCTGACACTCGTTTCCCATTCCGCCATTGGTTCCAAACACTAAAGGCGTAAACGAACCCATTTCTACATCTAACACCCGCTGCTGGTACTTGCCCTTCTTCTCTTCTTCTTGCTCTTTGAACACTTCCGATGTTGGCTTGCTCTGGTAACACTTGAAGTTGACGTGCGTAACTCTAACATCAAAAAATGCCGTAACTCCTCTTGCCCAGAAACCTCCCGCTTTGATGTCCAACCTTGCCTCAGAACTTGTAAGAGCGCTCCCCAAATGAAATCGTTCGTTGTCCAGGGGTTGAAGGCATGGTTCGATTTCGACATTATTGCAGATCTTGTCGATGAATGTCGTTAACAAGTTCCGTACACCGTCATGTCTCTGCGCTACAACCCCCCCCCCCCCTTTTTACAAGAGAGGGCGTGACTAACGGTGAATTTATCCCCACATATGCAATGACTTTGTAAATCGACTAAGGGTAAGTCATAACGCAAGCGTAGCGAGTCTCTGAACTCTTGCTTGTTGAGGGCTAAACCTTTGTCTGCGAGAGGCATCGCATTCAGCCAAGAACTTGCGCCCTTGTCCCTCGATTGATTAACCAGACGCAGCAGGCCTGGGGAGAGGCTTGAATCAATGCTATCCATTTTCTCTTTGGCACTTGCTCTCTTAAGTGATTGTTGATGCCTCTTTAGCTCCTCCGTAGATCTTTCTCCTGGCACCATGATGGAACTCTGTGATGTAATAGAATCTACGTGGGCGGTGGTTATTAGTCTCGAGGCAGCAAACTGCTGCGGTGCCTCGGATTTCAGATCAGGAATGCCTAGACCCCCTTGACCCGTTGCTAAGGTAGCAAGTCTGCGCACCTCGTTAGGGAGAGGCTCTGATTGACCGAACAAAGTAGGGAGTAGTAAATCTTCAATCACTTCCAGGATTGGATTGACATAATCTTCAAACGATTCAATCGTGCGCATGAAGTAGGTGAACTTCGACTCGTAGCCTTTTGTGAAAGCAATATACGCCGCATGGGGCTGGCTCTTCGCTATTTCAGAGAGACGTTCGATTTCCCCTTTCCATGCACGAACCTTCTCCTCAAAATACTGATCTTTGTATTCTTGCGACGCAATAACTGCTCCCAGATGGCGCTGACCTTTAGTCGTTATGTTGACTTCCTCTCCAAACACCCTCTTTGCTTCCTCCGCTAGTTCCCTAGACTTCACAATAAGCCAGCTCTTTGTCCCATTTAAAAGGTAACCAAACTTTTGTCCTTCCTTACTCAATTGCCTGTACCAGTTGTATAACTGCACTAAACTCCCTCCTCCAGCTGAGTCGTCAGCAAGCCACACCTGTTTAACCAATGGGCAATGATCCCTCAAATTCTGTATCATTATGGATGTAGTAAATGCATACCATGGCATCGCTAGTGGATCTCCTTGTGTGGTGCCTTCTCGAGAAAGTATTTCACCTGCCCCACAAATAAACAGTATTAGATGGGCTTCTATATGTGTTAATCACATAGAGCGCCATTTCTTTGCACATGATTTGGATATTGTGTAAGGCCGCTGACCTATTCATTTGGTTAAAAGCGTTACTAGCATCAATTAGGAATATTCCATCTGTTCCTTCTTCAACAAACACTTGACTCATTGCATGGATCGCAGCGTCCGCTCCTGCGTTATAACCAGCCGAAACTTGTAGGGGACCCGCCGCTTCTTTTATTTCCTCCTTTAAGAAACCGCTGACCGTTTTCCCCACTATTCTCCTCAGTACCTCTCCAACACCAATTGTTTTGATTCCCGGGTTCTTATCAAGCGGGATAAGCCTACAGGACGTGAAAGCTTCAAGTAAGGATGGGTGGTACGATTTCCTTAGCAGATTTCTTGTGAACACGGCTAGCTCTTCTCTCAATATTTTGCCCTCGGTCTTGAAATTCTTAGACCACAGGATTCTCTTATACAGGTCTGCGTCCATCCCAGATGGTCCGGCTGAGCCCTTGGTTTTACTTGCCGAGTTGTAGATCGATTCTTCGTCTATGAGGTCATAAACATTTGGCGGAATATAATCAATTGGGCCATGTAACAAACTCTCCTCTGCGATATCAGCTGCCTGTGGGTGTTTGTCCTGTAGCCCTTGCAGGACATCTGGCGATAGGTCGAGCAGACCGGACGAGCTCTCGTTATCTAGGAGTTTCGTAGCAGCTGTCAATTTTCCTTGCAGAACCAACTTTGAGAAGGCTTTGGATATGTCTTCCACCTTTCTAGGTTTCTTGGAATTCACAAATTTCCCTTGAAAGAACCTCACTTCTTTAAGCAACAAATCAATGTCCCCTTGTTTTCAGAGTGCTAATCAACGCTCTATTGCTTCACTATGCTCCTTGCTTTTGGAAGTAGCGGATGGTTTTTGCAAAATCAAAGTCGGGAGCACCATGAATGCTTTAAGAGCGACCGAGTTCAAGTCAGAGTCTGAATTAAATTGCTTAATCCAGAAGGTTAATTCTTTAATGAAACTCTTCCCTGCGCGACCCGATGGAACATTGAATATATTCCTCCTGTAGTGGACGATTTCATCGTAAACATCGTTGACAGTATTACAGAAACATGCGTAACTAATACTTCCCCAAGTTTTGTTCTTTGTTTCGGAGGGAAGCACATCATAATCAGGCAGATTTGGCTTGATTTGATTTTTGGTGTTTTGATCCTTGCAAGTAGCGGTCCGTCCCTGGGGAGCTCTTTGATCAGCAATGTCGCAAGAAATATGCAAATTCGAACCTTCGACCACATTCACGTTTGATAAATTTTCACCTTCGCATTGGGCGGGTTCGAGACCCTCGGTTTGTGACAACATAGAGGCACCAACCTCTTCCGTTTCGTCTAGAACAGTTGAAGAGTCGCCTCTAACACTTATTTGTGAGTTTTCATCCGTTATCGCTGCTGCGTGGTCGCGAACATTCTGAGCTGATAACCCCAAGTTCACGTATCCCACGTCATCCCATAGATCTTTCAAAATGCGCATATATCCTTTCTTGCGTCCGTTCTGGTAACATGGCGGGTTGCTTGAGCTTTTTAAGCTTAAGGCTTTTTCCCTTCATTCTAGTAAATCTTGATTCATCTTGTCAGTCCATTTTAGCCTTCCTGATTTTCCAGCGAGCGACCGACCTGCAGCCGCCGCCTCCGCCATAATAAAAATAAAAATAATAATAATAATAATAATAATAATAATAATAATAATAATAATAATGATAGTAATGATAATAATGATAATAATGATAATAATAATAATAATAATAATGATAATAATGATAATAATAATGATAATAATAATAATAACAATAATAATAATGAACTTTATTAAAGTCTCATGTCTTATAGCTCAGGCACAGTCTTACTAATTGGGGAGACTGTATCATATATACAAAACTCCAGTAATATATTGTATATTCTAATTATAATAAAAACTCTAAATTCTAGTTCTAATAAATAACTACCTAATAATATCCCTGAGTCGTAAATTGAGTAACTCTAAAAAAGAGTGAAATGGTGAGGCGAACTAATGCCAACTCTTGCAAAGGTCACAGTCGTTACACGAGTCATCTATTAACAAGGCAATGTCTGTCTTTCTGGTGCCTTTTTTAAAGTTGCTAAGTGTACGTGCTGATCTTAGCTCCCGTTAATTTTGGACCAAAGAAGTGGCCAAAATTGCCTGAGAGAGAGTGTTCGCCGTATTTTGTAGTGTCGAAACATTCCTGTCTGTCTTTCTGAGGTTATAGTTTGTGTGACAAGTGTTAAATAGTTCGGTTACTGAGCTTGGCAGCATGCCGTGCTTTATTTTGAACATGAAAATGGCTATATCCTGAAGCCTCTGATTACAAAGTGTTGTCATTTTTGCTCTGCTTAGGAGGTCATCGTACGATGCGAACCAGTCATTGTACGTAGACTGTCCGCAGGCCCCTTTTGTTAATGCGCTCCAGTTTCCGCCTTTCACTAGCCTCACAGAAGTACCAAACGAGACTACAGTTTGTGACAAGTGGCATAACGGCTGTTTTATAGATTGTTAGTTTTACTGTTTTGGGGAACAGATTCCTTAATCTAGATAACAATTCTTCTGCTTGTTTTGGCGCAATTTTGCTTAATATGTTCCGAGAACTGTAGGTTTACATCCTGAGTATCACCCCCAGTAGTTTAATCTCTTGAGCGTGCCGAATTGTATGCCCATCGATGTGCACCGCTTTCTTAACTTCCTACTTGGCTCTTGACATAACCAGTGCTTGATATTTCGATGGATTACCCGAGAGGTAGTTGGATTTATACCAGTGACCAGTTGTATTCGCGTCCTCCTCACGAGTGCTGACGACGTTGTCAGTCTTCTCACCCGAAATATATATTTTGTGGTCGTCAGTGTAAGCACTCAGTTGAGGTCAAATGTTTTCATAAAATAGATCATTTTGATAAAAATTCCACAACACTAGGCCAAGTGATCACCTCTGGGGGTATCCGCGTTTGACTGTTTCCATTCTCATGTCGCCTAGTCGCACAATGTTTTTCCTGTTCGTAAAATAGGACTTTAAAAGAGCCAAGGAGTTGCTACATAGACCATATGCAATTTACGGACCCTAAACACACCAGTTTGCGATCCTTACGGTCCGTACGGATCAACAAACCGTATATACCCTCTCTTGCCCCACTAATGAGATGCAGGTTACGGACCGTAAACGGCCCTTTACGAACTGTATGCCATTTTTCAGTCCATACGATCCGTACGGATCGTAACATGGATTACACAGTACACACATATACATACTTTATTGTTACCTCCCCAAAGGGGCTTTTCAGGAACAATGTAGATTAAAAGAAACAAATATTTGGATGGATTATACGGACTGTTAAAGTGCGGGTGTATTGGATAACCTTCGGGGAGGGAGGAGGACGGATCACGCTTCCCTCCCCCGTCGCCCCTGCAATGGGCCACCTTTTTTTAATTATTGAGGGAGGGTTGCGAAGGGCGGGTCAGTTCATTAAAGAAAAACAACAACAACAACAACTTGCAAACAGAATTATAACGAAAAATAATGTTTGCGTGGAGGTATTAATCCCATATTTAAGTCCTACATTTATTTAAAATCCTATGCTAAGATGAGTTCCTTTTCGGGGTGTGTATTCATTGAATGAGAATGTCTCTGCCGGGAGCTATCGTATCGGTCGTATGGCGCTATTTTCAGTGCCTCCTTCAAAAGATGATAGGATGAGTCGCTTTCGAAGTTTCCCTTCACTTTTCGTGAAAGGTCAAACCGTTTAATAAACTTTAAATGCTTTCTCTCCCAAGAAACACAACAGACAAAAATGGTAAAAAAGGGAATTTAACTGATCATACCCATTTTAATACAAATAGAATAAAGTCGAACGTAATGTATTTCCATACTTATTCCTCTACGCTTGTTTAGACAGGTTAGAGCCTTCAAATTAATCTTAAACTACATTTAAATTAAACAAAAGACAGAAATGTTTTCTTGTGCAATGACACATCCAGTTATTATGGAATGTTATTGAACATCACCTGAAACCGAAAAAACGAAAGAGAGAGGGGAAGAGGGAGAAGATATACAGTTGATTAGCTGTGAAATTTCTAGTATGACAAACAGGGAGAATGGTTTTTTTAAAAAGATTCCTTTCACAGCCTCTAAATTTATAGACCCTTGATGTTATAACCTTCTGAAACATGAAATATGGCAAAAAAATTGGTGTTAACAAAGCACGAAACGTTGCATTGCTTTCTTTACTCGGATTGAAGAGATAGAAAGGAAGTGAAGATCAAGAGAAAACATAGCTTGAAACCGTGAAAAGATGAAATATAGACAAGCTCTCGTTTTTTCGTACCAGTGTTTTGAAAATGCCCTAATTTCCATAATTTCCATCGGGCCTTTGACAAGGATTAGGCCGATTTTAAACTTTCCTATTTTTTCGCAAAAACGGGATCTCGTTGGAACTATTAAACATTGTTTTAAAAAAAGTTTACCAAAAGGGGCTTGTTCGGGGAAAATCCATTTTTTTTCTAGTGCTGGATTCTCAATAATTACTTACAACGGCTCTTAAAGAGTTGCTGGTCTCGAATAATTAGCAATCACTACATGTGGGATACACCCCGTCTGCGTAAACGCATTGATGGTCACAAGCAGAAATCGTCTTCCGTATACAAACACTTTTTAAATAAACACAATATTCCAACACAAACGTGCCTTCTTGAGCAGTTCGACGTGTTGCAAAATGCCACACAAAATTCGACTGCCTCATCACAGAGATGTTTTTTGTTCGGATCTTTAAAATAACTATCCCTCAACGTGCAAACTGACTCTGTTCGTGCTAAAGTGTTTGTGTAACAAAGTTCCTCTGTCAGTATGCTAATTATGAATTGATACTTCTCGGTCTTCTACAAGTCCATGTTACTTTTTCAGTAGCCGGCTCGTTCAGGGTCCTTGTTTGGTCATCATTAGTCTTTCGACATTTGAAAAGATGCAATGCGCAAACATGGCAAATCCTTTTTCAACAAGCAAGAAACGAAATAAATTGAATGTTTTCGCTCCTTTTTGCTATTTCCTATTTTATTGGATCAATTGTCATGGGGGGCTCCTCTACACAAAGGGCTTGTGATACAAAATGAACATCATAGAGAGGGCGTTTAATGCACAAGAGGCGTAATTTGTCACCCATTATATTAGACGAGTAACTAGTTCCTAGCTAGCCTTACCTTTATAATTTGACCTCTAATAAAAAAAAAATACTAGCTACAGCCAAAATTAGAACCTTGTCGTAAATTCAAGTTAACATAGCAAAAGCCAATCGGGCAAAATTTTGCAGAACAAACATCTCAACTGCCACACGTCAGTAACGCCACTATTGATGCACCCTTCTGGCAATTTTCATTTGTTTTATTTTTGTATCAGAATATATTTGTTACCGATTTGTAGAGACAGTACTAACTCCTATGTTCAATAAACTGTATCATGATTTCTTTTGGACTATAATGCTCTATTAAGGTAATTCCCTTGAAATTGTTTTACTATCAAACTTTTTTTGAAACTTGGCATAATAAACATTCATGATATGAACATTAAAAAAATGTAATAAAAAGATGGGGTCACCGTGCAAACTGGGTTATTTTTACTGGTTGCGCGTTAAACATTCGAATCTCCTTCTTACAGAATTAGGTCTTTGCTACTTGAAACACACAAAATTTTATCTTGAACATAAAGCTTCTTTTATTCAAATAAACAGTATTGCTTCATTTAATTCGTTTTTGATTGCCTGGTTGTGGGGATATTGCACTTTTTTGGACAGTTACGTGGTTAGCTTGAAGTCCTCGCTTTGACCCAAATACACCAAATACGAAACTATTTTCCCCCAAAAATCATGTTCTACTATCAAAATCTTATCCTACTTCAAATATGTTCATTATTAGAATGTTCTTAGCAAATACCTGGGGAAAAAGTCGGGGATCACCGTGCTTGTTTCGTCACAAACTGCTGTGAAAGGTGGACATGGTTTTGAGATCGCAGTCAGGATGGATAATTTGCGCGGCGGGAACTGGGGAGAGATACAAAATAAAGCTCATCGTGTTCGAAGTATGCACTCGAGATCAAGCATGTTTTCCGTTGTTTTTATGTGTTTGATATTGCCAACGCAGAAATTCAAACTTGAAAAGAATACATTAACTACCAAGGAGTGAGGTAAGTCAAGATTTGATGAGATTTTGGAATTATGAATCTTTATTTTGGACTATTTTGAAGCGTCGGCGTTCGTGAGCTAGGGTTGGCTTTTTTTGCTTTTGCACAATAATGCTTGACAAAGAAACTTGAAGAAAAGATTGTTGATTTCTATTCTTCATATGTTCGCTTGTTTGGTTTCTATAGACAGCAATATGTGGACTGCAGGTCTCCCTCGCGTGGTTCTGGTGCTACGGTGGGTCTTATTTGTTCCAGAAATATTCGTTTCTCCACTCTCGGAGTTTGAACAACACATGTACAGTGGCGATCCCAGGCCAGATACTGGCTCGTTTTTTAATGCAGTTGGAGGGCCGTAGAGCTGTCCCACAGGCTTCGCAGGCCCCATAATCCATAGCCTCAGCCAGGACATTTTAAAAATTCCACAACTCGACGGCCGCGAAGTGAAAAACCATTGCAGACTTCGGGATCACGCACATTTCTTTCATTTTCTTGTTTTTCGATAGCAAACCAGGAAGCTGTCAGCCGATCTGCGGCATTATTATTGCGAATAAAAAAGCTTTAGCTCTGCAAAAGGGGCCTTTATTTGTTCTTTTCGCGCTAATGGAAAGAACAGCCGCCGTCTTGGATGTCGCAGTGTTATGCACAGTAAAGGGTGCGCAGTACAAAACAAGGGAATTACCTTAAGTAGATTTAAAAGGATTATTCCACAACTCGATTTCATTCTTCATCCCTCCCTTAGAAAGCTTGAACAAGTCGTACAGTTTTCATGCCACTCTATTTCTAGCAGAGTTCTAATGTTGCTTGTTTAGACAATTTTGGCGGCGGAAGTCTAACAGCGTGTATTCCAAATTATTAAAAAAATTCAGACAGAGGGTTCTTCATTTGCATTACTAATCGTGACAAAATGCAATAAAGACTGTCTCTGTTTGCATGTCAGTGAACACATTCCATTCATACAGCTGAAGTGATCCCCGTGTTGAAAGAAGGCGATCATGAAAAGCCAAATAACTACCGCCCTATATCCCTATTACCTGTTTCTTTCAAAACTATGTGAGCGTATCGCTTTAAATCAACTTATGCCCTACTTGGTAGAGAATGATCGTCTCTCCGCTCATCAAAGTGGTAATAAAAAGTGGCATTCCACCCAGACTTCAATGATCTACGCTTCTGATCGCATTCTCACCGCAATTGACCAAAAGAAAACATCAGCTGTAGTTCTCCTTGATATGAGCACAGCATTCGACAATGTCAACCATGATATTCTGCTTAAAAAATTACAAGATATTGGCTTGTCACCCTCTGCCATGGGTCGCACTTGGCAAATTTCTGGAAGAATTTGTTTACCTTGCGGTAAAAATCTGTCATCGGGACACATTGCCAAGTGCGACCCCAAGTTTTCGAGTTGGAAAAAACTTTGAAAATCGCAAAAAACATCAAAGACGCCGTATTGCTTGGGTGGGGCAGGCAGATTTTGGAAAACTCGAGCTAAACAATAAGAATCACGGGAATAAGTGTCAGCACTTGTCAGCAAAACGTGACCAATTTGAAATACGATCGATTACAATCAATCGTTGAAATTTTCTGACCTTCGCGTTTTCAGCGTTTTCGTTGTGGACGGACGAGGCTACCACTACTTTTCGCCATTTTAACGTTTTTGCGAAAACTTTCTACGGGCGAGCAATTCATAAGCTTGTAATCCTGCGCTATTTCAACGTTTTTACGGGAACTCTCTACAGGCGAGCCAATTATAGTCTACCAGGCAAGTACCGTCACAGGTTTGTTATTCTCCGAGCTAAATGCAGTCTTTGCAGCAAAGCACTTTATTTTCTTTATTTCTCCCATCCTCCCGAAACTGGGAAAGGAGGAAAACGATCCTACGCCAAATGATGGGACTACGAAGAGATAATGTTCTCTGGTATCTGGCCTACTTTAGTTCTCAATGTGTCAAAACAAACGTAAAACAACGACAATTAACTCCCACTAGTAAATACTAGTGCGACCTTCCTCGATTTGACTAAAAGTTTTCTTTTCCGGTTGTGGTTTCGAATTTTCGTGTTTGTTTAGCCGGCAAAGATGAAAACTTTTCCCAAGTGCGACCTATGCCTAAATACTGCTCTTTCCGAACGCCTGCTAATGAGGTACGGTGTTCCCCAAGGAAGCATCCTCGGTCCTTTGCTCTTCATGGCTTACACCAACGACTTACCATCAATCCCACAACACTGTTCCACGGACTGCTACGTTGATGACACTAAATTGCTTATGTCATTCCAAGTGCAGGACTGTGAACCGACTATGGCCGCGATGAACGATGACCTTATTAAACTACGTAATTGGTGTTTTAATAATAGGCTACTCCTGAACCCGGGCAAGACTAAACTGATTGTATATGGAAGTCGGCAAATGATATCGAAACTTCAGGATTTTCGCCTTACCCTCTTGGGTAAAGAACTTTTACCCGTCGACTCTGTCACGGACCTGGGTGTAGTGTTTGATAGTAAACTCTCATTCAACGACCACATAATTAAAACAGCATCATCTTGTATGTCTGCCCTAGGGCAAATTAGCCGAGTTAAACATATATTTAGAAAAGACATACTTGTTACAATAATTAATTCTCTCGTGTTTAGTAAGTTGAATTACTGCTCGTCCGTCTGGTCGATCACTTCTGCCAGCAATATACGCAAACTACAAGGAGTACAGAATTTCGCTGCTCGCATAGTTTCTGGGACAAGGAAGCTTGATCACGTATCTCCAGCCCTGAAAGACCTGAGATGGATACCATTTAAGTCCCACCTGTATCTAAGAGACGCCATCTTGGCCTTTAAATCTATGACAGGTCAGTTACCAAACTACCTCAGTTCAAATTTTATCTCCAGAGGGAATATCAGTGGTCGGACGACCAGATCATCTTCCCAGCTTAATATACCGCTTTTTAAAACCAAGTCGGGACAGAGATCTTTTTATTACAAAACTGTAACGTTGTGGAATGTGTTAAAACCCTATTTTAAATTAAGTGAATCTCTTATCATTTTTAAACGTAAAATGAAAGCCTTCCTTTTAAATCAATTTTAAATGTCATAAATTTATATGTAAATAGTTTCTAATAGTTTATTGATAATCAACTTGTGATACTTTTTTTTTCTTTTTTTTTTCTTTACTTATTTATTTATTTTTATTATTTTTGATTACCTGTACTATTAATACTTGTCTCTGAAAAGCCCCCATGGGGAGTTGACAATAAAATTTGTATTGTATTGTATTCCGTTCAACAGTTCGTAAGGGCACCTGTCATTCGAAAGAACTTCTTCAAATATTCATGCTACGGAAAAAAAAAGAGGAAAAGTTAGCAGCATGTCTTCGTTCAACAGCTGGCTCATTATTGTTTCTCTGCTTTTTTAACCGTTTTTGCTTTACCGATCCTCCGCACGATACAGTCCAGGTAAACTTATTTTACCGTTACTAAAATAACAGATTGCGCGAGTTTCGCCGTTTTTCCTGAAAGGTAAGCGCACTTACACCTTGTATAATAAACTATATCTTATTTGGTTTAGACTACGCATGGCGCATACACCGCAGAACGTAATTTTACCTTCCCAGCCACAAGGCATTTCGCAGATATTTTAACTGATATTTTTTGATAGCCTAAAAATTATAAGCCATTCTTTAGTTTTCAAGCATTTAAGGAAACTGTCGAAATGTAGCTGCAAATTTGTATTCTGCCGTGTTTTACGTGTTTATGCTGAAACGAGAAATACGTGAACCGCAGGACCTCGCAACTATATGCGAAGGCTTTATGGATATCATGCAACGCCCTCTGTGTTACTGGGTAACTAACTGACAGTGTTCATTTTTCGACGCAGCCCTGTTAAAAAGCTCTCATTGACTGTCTAATCTGAACCTTGCCATCTGCAGGTTCCACCGTTACTAGAGACTTAGAAAGCTGAAGGAGTCCGGTTGTGTGAGGTCTATAAAAAGTAGGCTAAACACTTTCAATTGTTAGGTAGGTTAATTAGCCTAGAAGTATGCAATAGCAGTAGAGCTACCCTGGGTGCCAGAGACTTTTGAGAATACAAGTTTGGGTGAAAAAAAGTGTCACACTACGCGATAGATCTAGACCCGGGGGGGGGGGGGGGGGGTTGGTGGATAATCCTGCAAGTAAGGTCTATAGGCCGACCTGCAAATAGGCGTCGGAGAATCTAAGCCCCCTAAGCTTACGAATCCGGGTTATGACTTGACCTAAAATTTTCATAGAATTATATACCCAATAATTCTAAATTAGGCATGAATGTCAGAATGGCTTTATGGCATCATTTTGTCCTCATTATTGACATCTTTTCTTTAACCAATTGTGCAAACCCATATTTCATTATTAATTCATTCAAACATTTGTATATTACCAAAAAACTCACACCGGCCTCCTTGACGTAGCCCTTGGTAGCTTTGATACCCAGACAAGAGTCAAAAGTTTACAAAGACTTTGTCTGTGGGTTAAAAGCTAAGTTAACAACAACAAAAGTCTTTGCGTTCGTAACTGTTTTACCCATAATTACAATGATTTTAAATTGTTGTTTGTTTGGTGCAAATTAACATGTTAATATGATCAAATGCGCCTCACATTTATATCTAACCTATATACAAACTCGTGTCTATGAAATATACAGGCAAATTACATTAATATTAACATAATATCGTATTCGGATCTCTTGTTGACGAGGTATGCCGGGGTATAAGATTATGTATAACATGGTCCTAAATTAATTTAAATCCTTAAAAACACATAAGAGACATAAAATATAAAATTAAATTAAAAACTAAATCTAACACTAAAATATATGAGTAATCATGCTCACTGACAAAGGCAAATGCTTTCTTGAACAATGACATCTTTAAGTTACTGTTGCTACTATTTCAGAGATTAATGTTTTCTATAATCTAGGGCTGCTACTTGGAATGATTCATCTCCAAGAGTTTTCTTGGTCTTTACCCGTGGTGGCTCTAACAAAATTTCCTTGCACGAACGTTGGTTATATCGTGTCCTTTCTTTAATCTTAAGTTTGAAATATAGCCGGGGCGGTGCGAGTCACCATAAATTGCCTTAAAACTTAGGATCAATATTTTATACTCAAAGTGGAAGCCAAGAAGAGAGTAGGTGTTATGTCGTCAAATGGAGGTGTTCGACAGACTAATAGAGCCCCACAATTCTGTATGGGCTAAATCTTAGCAATATGTGTTGTAGGAGAGCAAACTACTGCAATAGTCTACGCGACCCATTTGCAGGAACAAGGGGCTGAGTGCATGGCCTCGCTTGTAAGATACTTTCTAATGCGCCTTATATCGTAGAGATGGAAAGAGGCGGCTTTACACAGCTTATTTATATGTGTTACCATGATCCCGTTTTCTTTGAACCAGGAACCGACAATTTCTACTGATGTCACCTGGGCTATACTAGCATGACGGTATAAAATTTCGTAATATCCTGTACCTTTACGAATTTTTTTTTTATTTTTTTATCATGATTTATCAAATAAAGATCATAAAATATTAGATCAATCCTTAATTTATAAAAATAAGATCATTTTTAACTGCAGGAAACTTAGTTCGATAAAAAAAAAAAATCATGAAAAATGTAGACTTCTAGGTACCGCAACCTACAGTCTCAGTCAAAATTGTTGGAACACGTTTTGCCCTTCCACCCTCCCAATGTAGGTGTGCAGGATGTGGTGAGTTAACTGCGATAAACAATATTCAGAGGGAGAGGGGACGGGCGAGAAGGCAAAATAAAAAATAAAAAAAACAGGGCTCAGTTAAAGTTTCCCAATTAGTATTTGTTCGAGACTGTAGTTCTTAAGGTCACATGTCTACTCAGTTACGCCACGAATTAAGAAGTAGGTCTCTTCCCTACCTTAACTTTCAATTTATTTGCAATAACATTAGCAGTATCGGACAATAATCGCTTATTACCATGTTGCTCTGCAGCAATGTATCAATGATTTCAGTCTGGTTAGGGTTTATTCAATTGTGAGCGTGTCCCTAAAGCCAGAAGCATTTGTCATTTTTCCTCTGCAAAATGCCCCATGGAGGGGGCAGGAGATAAATAGCCTGTGTAGCCAGCCTCTCTGTTTGGGAAAAGGTTGAAAGAAGCTAAATCTCTTATTCTTGGTCTCAAACGTTCCTTGGTGACCAAAAGCTCGGACTTAAAACTCACGCAAATTCACGAATTCGCTTTCTACTAGATTTGGCTATTTCACCGTTTTAACAGGTGGCTCTGTGTATTATAGATAACTTTTTATCCTTTTCGTTTCAGTACCACGGGAGTAGTTTTGCATAATATCTGAAGTTCACACTTTCAATGCACTTATGTATTTGAATTTCTTAAAACAGAATAACTTTCAAGGAAAGAAATTTTGGAGAAATCCTTCTCCCGATTTTAATTTTGTGTTTGTGTGTGTGATAGTTTTTGCATCTGTTTTTTAATGCATTAATTATTGCAGCCTGATTAAAGATAAATGGTGGGTTATTTTTTTTTCTCCACAAAACCGAAACAATAAATAAAGGAAGAAGCTTCCATTGTGCTCTATTTTCATAGTTTCCGAGGCAATACGTGTATTAAGATATGTCTTTATCTGTTCTACCCTTCTCGGCTTTTAGCGTTAATACTACTAATTACACGATTATTGCTGTCATCGAAGAAGTCCTAGTTGATAGAACTGTGGAGGCGGAACAAGTTATATCATAATTATTTGCATACAGGAACTTTGTGTAGAAGTTTATAAAAGACGTTCGCTCGCGTATTTTCTGTACAATATTTTTCACCCTTTCTGACAAATTCGGGTCTCAGTTTGGTCTACAAATAAGAGCGGGGGGGGGGGGGGATGGGGGGAGGGGCGTGCCTGGATCCACCACAGAAGTAAGCCATCCTCTTGTGTAACTTGTTGTGTTTTCAAACTTTTGACATATTCGCATTGATATGACACACTGCGCGACATCAGCTCGAGGCTGGCTCTAGCTGATGGCAAGTTTGGCGCAATAATATTTATATTCATTTGGCAATAGAGAAAAAAAGTTCTATCAACGTTCGATTGACTTAAAATCTTGTAGCGTCACTAGCTCGGCAATTTCAATCACCATTAAAAACAGTTATTCATGCTTATTTAATCTTGTCAGTA
>NC_133201.1:1095200-1100200 GCF_958299795.1 Porites lutea
CATTTTCGGCAGCCTGTTTGGTCAAGCAATATTCATAGCTGGGTTTCAACGTGACGGTAAAGGGAAAAACTGGTGGCATTTTGCACATCTTAACCCTGCTGCGTAATAATGCAGCGGATACAGCCGGTGTTTTTTTTCCCGACGTTTGGCAGGGAATCGCGTGTTTTTTTCACTAGTTTTTGAACCAAATAAAGTTGAACCTTTCATTGTGGACCCCTCTTTATTACGTACAGTTCTATTGGTTCCAGAATGCTAAATTTCACATTTTTAGCTTTATAATACAGAAAGCTATGCAATGCGGACACCTGGCTCTGTAGCTTTCATTAAAATAAAGTTGAAGTCTGCACACAGTGGGTACCGTACGACATTATTTTCTGAAATACTTCAAGACCCTATTTCAAGCCATGTAGGGTGGTTTTAAATGCATTCTAAGAGACGCCATAAACGTTTTATTTGTTTTGTCCTTTCCTAGGCCAACCCGAACAACTTAAAAACTCATAAGGGTCGACTTGTTATTTTCTCGAAAAAACTGGTTCATATATTTATTTAGTGTATACTAAAACAGTGGAAAGGGTTTTTCGCGCGCTCTTATTGGCTACTCAATCAGTGAATATCCTGCACTATTCACTGATTCACCTCTAGTTCCTCCAAACTCGCGTGAGTTTCGAGCAAAATGCCTTTCCGGTTTGCTGCCGTAACAAAAAACGAAATTTCACAACTAATCAAGCAAGCTGTTACACGAAGAAGGTGACGAAGTTCGGGGTGGGAGTGTTAACAGGTAAAGCTTTGTCTTTTTGACCTGAATTTATTCATAAAACCGGCGAAAAAGTTTTTTGTTTACAAATGCAAATTAAGCTTAAGTCTTGTATTACTTTATTTAGTTGACTCGTTCACAAGTAAGCTTAAAACTAAATTTAATAAGCTTTTTTAGAGAATGATTTTAAATACAAAAAGAATTCACAACAACTTTTGAGGAAATTTCCCCGCAAGAGCTAAACAAATGCCTTTAAATCGTTGCAGGCAACAGTAGATGAGTTAAAAATCATCATTTTTGTGCTCAATTATCTCACTGTTTTAGTATATACTAAAACAATTATTCACCTCAGTGCGGTGATTAATTGTTATATGTCAGTGTACGAAAACTTGAGATTTTCTGTCATCTCCTCCCATCACTATTTTCGAAACTGAAGATTTTTTTTTTCATGTATAATAGCCAATTCGGTAACGGGAAATATGAGAAACTATTTTTTAAACATCAAAGGAAATGGAGGTTGATAGAAAGCATCGAAGATATCAGATGAATGAAACAGTTAATTAGAAATTATCAGGATTTCTACAGCAAACATTTTTGTAATTTTTTTACCGGAAAGGTCATTCCAGAAAGTACCAGATACATATCTTTAGGATTTCAGACAAAAGGTTCTTCATTTGCATTACTAATGATGACAAAATGCAATACAAGACTGTCTCTGTTTGCATGTGGCATAAAATTCGTCCAGTTCAACAGTTCATTTAAAGCCAGCTATAAATCAAAAGCACTTATTAACCGAATTTTCATATATTGTTCATACTGCAGAGATACTACAGAGATAGAAGGGAAAAAGTTGGCAACATGTCTTCGTTCAACAGCTGGCTTATTATTGTTACTCTACTTTTTAACATTTCGCTTTACCAATCCTCATTCGCAAGATACAGTTCAAGCTATCCACCCTCAGGTGAGTTTTTGATTAGGTAAATTTATGTTACCGTCAGCGAAATGACACATGGTTGGGCGTTTCGCTTTCGCTGAAAGACAAGCGTACTTAACAAGTTGTATAACAATTTCAGCGTCGCAGTTATCTTTCAAGGCGAACATGATCATGAACTGATAAACTATATCCTATTTGGTTTACATAACGCATGGCATACACTAGAGAAAACAAAATATTATACCTTCCCAGTAAAAGACATCTCGCAAAACTTTTTCACTAATATTTTCCAAGACAGCCTAAAATTAAAAGCCAATTATTCAGTTTTAAAGTATATTAAGGAAACTGTGCACTTGCCAAAGGTATTTGAAATGTCCTTCCTTACCTTCCTAATTTTTCCGTAACCAGGCCTTCGCCGAAGGCGGACGTGTTCTTGCTAGCTCCTTTAGATGAAATTCAAAACTTGTAAAATAATGTAATCAACGAAGGCTGCTTGGCTTTCATTCGCTTAAATAACATGGGAAAAGAAGACGCCCGAGCCGATAGTCGTAAACGGTTAAGGGAAAGCGGCTCACAGACTGACGGGGAAGATGCGTTCGACGAAGCCGACGGCCATTGTCGTGGGGCTTTTGCCAAACTAGATGAAGTCAGTGAAAAGCTCGACAAAGTGCTAATAAGACTCGGCGAGTTAGAGGCTATGCAAGGTAGAGTGGCAGAATTGGAAAAAGAAAAGAAAAGTCTACAAGAAAGCCTGAACACCGCTCAAGCCGACATCGACGACCTAAATTCGTCTTCAACCGCCACGTGTGCAACACTGGAAACCCACGCAAAGAATCTGGAAGACCTCAGTGCTAAAATAAAACATCTAGAGTGCCGCAACATCAAGTTAGAAGCATACACAAGACGTGAAAATCTAAAAGTGTTTAATATTCCAGAAGGAAGAGGTGAGTCAACTTCTGCTGAAGATCAATTGAAAAAAAGTGATGCGCGATAAACTTAAGATCCCAGAGGAAGATATCGAACAGATCCGTTTCGAACGCGTTCACCGCATCCCTGCTAAGAAGAATACCAGTCAAGGACAGAACTCCAAACCTAGGCCCATTATAGCTAAATTTAGCTTCTTTCAAGACAAGGAGTATGTTTGGTCTTTTGTTAAAAACCTGAAAAACACTAACATTTCAATCGCGAATGATTTCCCCCGGGAAATTGATGAAATACAGAAAACGTTATATCCCATCTTGAAAAAGGCCAAACAGAAAAAGCAAACAGCCTATTTCAAAGTTGATAAGCTAATTATAAACGGGCAAATCTACAGAGGTGAAGAAACAACCAATCTCCCATACTACGGTCTCATTATGGACGCAAGAAACAGCGGAAACTAAAGCCAAAGCGGTCACAGCGCGACAGCACATCAATAGTTAAGTTTAGTTTAAGGTTTATGTGTGTAATAAGTGTTAAACTATTTAACCCTCCTTGTTTAATTAGAAATGTGAGTGCACTGGAAACTTCTTACTTGATATGTTACTGTATGTTTTTCTGTAGATTAATAATTTGTTTTAGGGCGAATATTATCGTTTATGTGCACTATATTTTCTTGCACTCTGCTATACCATCGATTTCATTTTCGTTTTATATGACTTCTTCTATAATACCACTTCCCCGATTCAGCTCTAATGACCGATCATTCTCTTAATCTACTATCTCTCAATGCGAGGGGACTAAGCAATTTCAGAAAAAGGCGAACAATTTTCACGTGGTGTCGAAAACGAAACTCGGATATAATATTCCTGCAAGAAACTCATTCGACATTGTCAACACAGTTAAAATGGAAAAACGAATGGGGTGCAGAACTTATTTGCTCCCATGGGAGCTCAAACTCTCGAGGTGTTGCAATCTTAATCAAAAAAGGTCTTGATTGCGTTATTCACTCTCAAATTGTAGATACATCGGGGAGGTATATCGTTGTTAAAGCCGCTATCAAAGATAAAATGTATGTTCTCGTAAACATTTATGCACCAAACAAAGACGAAGACATCATTAAATTCCTCAAAAATGTGTTATCTAAGTTGCAGACCGAAAATTTAGATTCAGAAGAAAATATTGTGATTGGAGGTGATTTCAATTGTCCTCTGAATCCTACACTGGACAAAAAAGGTGGCATAATGACGCCTAGGAAATCTGTGATAAATTTCATCAACGATGTCCAAAGTCAACTAGATCTTATAGATATATGGAGAGTTAAAAACCCGCAAACTAAAAGTTTTACCTGGAGTCAACGATCTCCGCCGATATTTTGTCGCCTTGATTATTGGTTGATTTCTAACAATTTACATGACTGGGTCAAAGCCACAAATATAATCCCTGCCATCAGAACTGACCATTCTGCTATCTATTTAGAATTTGGGAACGTGGACAAAGAGGCTAAGGGTCCTGGGTTCTGGAAGATGAACACCTCCATATTGGAGGATGATGGGTACATTGATGACCTTACAAAAATGGTACCAATTTGGATCAAGGAAGGCCGAAAAGAACTTTCCGACCACCGTAACATTTGGGACTGGATAAAATATAACATAAGAGCTCATGCTATAAAATATTCCAAAAAGAAAGCAAAGGAGAGAAACGAAAGAGGATCAAAACTTGAAAAAGAATATACTGAAGCGAAACAGGTTTTCGAAACGAACCCCAATGATTCGAATGGCAACAATTTAAATGCGGCTAAGGATAAGCTCGAATCATTTTATGATGAAAAAGTCAACGGAATAATAATCCGTGCCCGAGCACGTTGGCATGAACACGGCGAGAAAAGTACCAAATATTTCCTAAACTTAGAAAAAAGAAATCATGTAAAAAAGCATATAAGGAAACTAGTAATCAGCGGCGTCGTAAAGACAGATCCCTATGACATTCTTCGAGAACAAAAACGTTTTTATCGAGAGTTATACAAAAGTTCAAATAGTGATGCAGAAAACCGTCAGAACATTGAAAAGTTTCTAGAGAATTTGAATATACCTCAATTAAACGAAGAACAAAAGTTGACCTGCGAAGGCAAAATTTCAGCTCAGGAATGTTACAATATCCTCGAAAGCTTTCAAACCAACAAAACTCCCGGGAATGACGGAATTCCTATAGAATTCTACAAAGTGTTCTGGCCTTTAATAAGCGATCCTTTTCTTAAATGCGTGAACGAAAGCTTTGAAAAAGGTGAAATGTCTTGTTCTCAAAAACAAGCGGTAATTACTCTAATAGAAAAAAAAGGAAAAGATCGTTCATACATTGAGAACTGGCGTCCAATCTCTCTCGTAAACGTTG
>NC_133201.1:1105200-1177700 GCF_958299795.1 Porites lutea
CCATCAGTCATCTTTGCGCAAGCAAGAGTACATGACAGGATATACGAAACTAGGAGAACACTGTGAATTAACTTTCTATTATTTATACCTGCATCAGGAACTCTAACACCTTGCAACAAAACCGTCAGAAAACCGATTAATAATTAACCAAGATTATCCAGTCTTCGAATTCCTAGATTGATGGGCGCGATGTTTATTGATATTACAGTATCCCATTGTTATAAGCATAGTTCTTAGCACTGCAATGAATTTAAATGACTGTAAAGTGCAACGCTTGACGTCACCTATGCCGGTTTTTGTAAAAGGATTCTGGTAACAAGGATATGACTACTGATTTAGCAACATATTACGTAAGTGCTTTAACGCAATCCGAAATAAGTACGGTTTAGCAGTTACTCCCACAATGTGGTGCTCGGGTCAGTATACTGTTGCATTGTTGTTTTTCCGTAAGCTCTTTTTAGCCTAGTTTAGACTAGTTACTGACAAGCGTACTAGAATATGTCCAGTAACTAACTTTTAGGGTTTAATCTTTATAGATTATAATCGAGGGAGTAAGAGGCGTTTCCTATTCAAGTGGTGTAGCCATAGATAACATCGCATTCAGAAATGGATCCTGTGAACGACTTGGTATGTACACGAGTAGATTTACCACTGCATTTTTGAAATATCCCAATATGCTGACGCTGAAAGATGGATCAAACTCATAAAACATATTGCAAAAGATATTTGTAACATTTTTTCCTTTTTTTCCAGTTACCCAGTCGTTATACGGCTTCATAAAGGAAGATGCTACAGACTTCAAATTGGACAGAATTCCAGTTTACATTGGATGGTACTATCAGTTTACAGTGCATGCTCTTCAAACAAGAAACAGTTCCGCCGATGTGATGTACTTTGTGTACCCAGCAAACACTGTCCATTGTGCAAAATGCGTCACCCAAGAGCTTTCATTAGATGACCTCAGTTGCTTTCCTCGAGACTTCTTCTTTTCCTCAAGGGCATATCAACCACATTACAAAAAGATATTGCTTCTGAACCGGGGAGAAAAACTACCATACGGGATTACCTTGGAGGAATACCACAACTGCTGCCGTGAGACAGTTACAGAGTACTTCTTTGCAAATGTGTCATTAGACCGTAAGTTAATAAGTGAACTTATACTAAGTTGTCTCTAAACTTAGGCATAAAACCTTTCTTTTCCAAATATCATGCGATAGTTAGTTTTCTTTTAACTGTGAGCTTAATACCATTGCCGGCTGGTAATGAGATATCCAGTTATGTGGCTTAAAATGAAAAAAAATATATATATTCACGTAAATCCTGAAGCTTTGGTCAGTTGTTCAGAAACTAGTATATCGATTGTTATTTTTTTTTCCAACTACAGAACAAAATGCATGCACACCTGGCTGGCTTAATTTGGGCGAGTCATGTTTTCAAATATATTCTTATAATTACCAAACCTCGAAAGACGCCATGTTTAAGTGTCACAACCTTGGAGGAAGACGCGCTGTTCTTGGAAATGCCGTTCAACTGCACGCACTTTCAAGATTCATCGATGACTATATTGGGGACCCATGGCTAAACTCCGATCATCTGTGGCCTTGTCAGTGGTATCTATCATGCGGTTTCATTTGTGAAACAGACGAACGTAAGTCCTTCGTTACGGTAAAGTGATTCCACGCTTTTTTTTTAATGAGGTTTGCTTTAGATCCGTAGATCACACAGCAAATTTTGGAAAATTGGAATTGCAATTAAAATTTTGGAAATTTTCGAAGACGATTCTTTAACTCTGCTTTTCCTATTATTCAATAATCCTTAGGAAGATTTTTGATCGGTTGGCAATCCGTCCATTCATCCCAAGCAAACAGCAGCGGTGAGCCCTTCCACGCTGTCGACGGTAACGTTGCGTCTTGTTTCACGGTTAAAAGGCAAAAGGTAAGTTCTTTTGTGGTAAGAATCCATTTCAGTTGTACTCCGCTTATCAGATAGATCATCTAGCTTAGCTCGTAGTTAAATTCTCTATATTTGTAATTTAAAGTTGCTAGATGTCAAGATACCTCCAATATTCTGGCCTTGCGGCGTGTCAAAAGAGTGACAGAAAGTCCTTCAAAGTCCAGTTACTTCCTGTTTAATTTATGCTGACTTACCGCACAAACCTCCCCCTCGCTTTCACAAAATAAATGCTGTGGTTTAATTTTACATTTGATTTAAATTTTATTTCCCTTTGTTGTTGGGTATGGTAATATATGGTATCCAGTTTGAAAGGAAAAAATAAGCTTCCACCAAGAATGAAATTGAACCACAAGATTAATACTGTGCGACCTTGTTAAAACTTTCGATTCTTTACCTTAGGGTCAGCCAGTCTGGTGGACCGTAACTTTGCAAAGACGAGGATTTGTCAGCAAAATTTGGATCATAAACAGGCTGGGGCGCTGCCTTGCCGAAATGCCCAAACATGATGTCATTTTGAGGAACAACGTGGAAACCAAAAAAGCAAACTGTAAAGTTTACTCCTGGAAGGATAGACAAAAGACACTGATGATCTGTGAACCGTTGATTTCTGCTTCAAATGTAACTATTTATGAAGATGGTGTAGACGATTTAAGCCTGTGTGAGGTGATGATAACGGCAATAGGTGAGAAATGTAAACGTTTTCTGTTCCCGGTATTTAATCTTATCATCCATCAAATTCAAAACTCCGTGGCCCGGGTTCAAAACCAAGAAATCCAAAGAAACATGGTTATAAAATACCGCCAAAGTGCAAGTTTGAAACGCTAACCATTTGGACGTGCTATCACCAATGTTGTGCATCAGAAACGAGGTCTTGATGTTGACTTTGAACCTTCCAAGACAATTAAGTGTGTCAACCCTGACGTGAAGAAATAATAATGCGCGTATAAAAAATTGCGACTAGTTTCTTAAACATTGGTTCTAAAAAGCACGTCTTTGCTTCGCTTGGTATTGACAAATATATTCAACCATTATAAAATATATAGAAAGCGAAGACAGTCTTCATGGCGTTCTTCAAGAACTTTGGTACGATAATCCGTTCGCAGTGAGTCTGCAAGATGACAGCAGCTTTCCAAGCAATCCAAATGTTGTGTATATTCTCCGACAGTTTGACGCTCCCTTCGATTTCCATACATTTTACGGGCAACGACTTACAGCGTATTTGCAGGTGCATAAACTCTTCTTATTATTTTTTCTCTAAAATTGTTCTAATATAATGTTGTAAATAACAACGTGCACAAAAATAGTTACAGACGTTCAACCAAGTATCTTCTTCAAAGGATTCGACTGATAATTTTTCATTTTCTGTTTCTAGTTTTGCTTTCTGGGCATTTGTGAGCATTTTCCTAGCAGTTTCTTTACATTAACCTAAATATCCCTTCCCCTTTAATACTTACTTTTTCCCCTAAAATGCAAATCCTCTTTCGGGCATCCCTTAATTGCGCATTCGGTGACAGGGAGTAACCCTACTTCGCACGTCAATTATCTTACTTTTTTCCCTTTTTTTATCTCGCGTAAGGTTTCTGAAAGCGGTAACTACACCTTCTTCGTCGCATGTGATGACACTTGCGAGCTTTGGTTACGCACAGAGAAAGAAGAACACGTTGAAAAAATGGCGGACAACGAAGCATCTGGCAAGCTACTTCTAATAAAACTGGACTATTGGACAGACCGCAATCAATGGAACAAGTAAGACTACCATGTTATTTGATGAAAAGGGTATGTTATCTTGGAAACTAAACCGCGCTTCATGGTCTTTACACCGAATTTTTAAACTGCCTTTTATCTACTTTAGACTGCGATCGGTGCATAGTAGTTGTATATGTACTGCGCGTGGAGAACAAATACATTGATTGTGGCTAAATTAATAAGCATCATATTTTGTTTTTACTTTTTAAAATTAGCCGTATTACAACTTATAAATCACAAACCGCGGGAAAGACCAGACTCAATATTTTTTGCCTTGCATTAACATAACAATTTGTAAAAGACAAGACATAAGAACAATACCTTTTCATTGATTTCGTGATTTTCATGCTTTGATCCTAGTTACTAGCATAGTTACAATGTTTATCTGATTTTCTATTGGTTTTGTAATGAGATATTTCGGCGTCCCCACGCGGGTATAAAATCGCACGTTAGCGTCCTTTTGGTCAGGAAAAGTCAAGTAGGATTCGCGTCGTGACATCGTTTTGTGATTTTGTCTTAACCTTTGGTACAAGCGGGACCGATAGTTTACGGTCAATCTTTGGTCTATAGATTTTGGTCTTTGGAATTTGGAATTAAATCACCGTTTACCGTCACCTTTGGTTTTCCGTGGTTTTCTTGTTTGCCGACCCGTAAAATAGTCCCTAACCTAACCTGCTGCGACACACCCCTCGAAGTTTCTTTTCTCATTTGTTTGTTTGTTTGGGACGTCGCCAGCCACACAACTTTTTTACTGTTGAATTTGGGTCCCTAGGACCGATGATGTTTCCCAGATATCCCAAAACCATTGGCTCATGAGCTTATGAACTTCCATGTGTTTTAAGGTGACTCGATACAGATTTTCAGGGTCAATACCTCCCAAGTTTGAGCATAAACTACGTCGCCATAAACAAAGATTTGGAAAAATTGACACCACATCTGTATTAGATATGATCAGGGTTGCAACGACATCGGAGTTGTCATAGCAACGAAATGACGCTATTACCTATTTTACTTGCAGCAGTATATCTCGGCACTGGGAACTGTTTCTCCAAATTGTTCACGGGAGCTTTTTCCTCCAATAGCGGCCTCGATGTTCGTGAAGTTTAAGCGAAATCTGTAAGAGCGTTATCGAGATATTGTGGGATAAAGTTTTTTATGGTTAGAAACACAGTAACAAATGGACAATCTTGATATCATGTTTGGCCGTTATCTGTAGAAAACAAATCGCTTTTCAAATGCAATTTCACCTCATAGTAGTTTCAATCTTTTTGAAAAGGTGTGTAAAAGATCATGGAGATAGCTGCAGCGGATTGCTAGAAAGAAGGATTTGATTAGTATTTATCGAAGCGCTCTTGTTAGCAGTTTTGTAACATTTTGGTCTTCTTTAACAAATTAGCGAATAATTTTTGAACTGCTCGATAGATTTTTTACAAATTTTAAGATTCTTGAGATTAATCTTCCTTTTATATGACCTTTTAGTTTCAAGATTATTGATATATTGTAAGGCAATAAAATAAGGGCTACATTTCGTTAATTTTTTATCGGAACTCATGAGGACCCGCATATGACTTTTTTTTTGCACACCACATGACGCCGGCTTTGTTAAGGACGCTAGGTTTTGAATGACCGGCAATAAACTTCCTCCTGCGGAAAGCAATTAGGTTCTTCACCGTTTGGTTCTAATGAACAGTGGCCAGTTATTCGATAAAGGGTCACATTTTTTAACAAGATTAAGGCGGCAACTGGAGATAAAGTAATTAGAGAAGAGATTACAGAGACTTGCGTTCTCAGCTCACGAGTTATCCAGATAATCGCTCGTGGCCTACGACTCAAGTGTTGTCTCTGGTCTTTGCCAGTATTAAAATATAGCGTAATTCCATATTATATTGAATGTATTGAAGGTCGTGGAACTCAAATAGAATCGGAAGAATGTTGCTAGATAAAAGGGTTGATTCAAAATGTTTATTATGTAAAACCCGCGGTCCGTGAACACACAGCATATTACTTATTGTAAAGGAAAGATGGATGCCAAACCAAGTTGAAATCATTGATCTCCGACGCTTTGTGTGTGCAGATTCAACGAATTTTTTGGTGTGAGCTTGCTAAACTGCACTTTCCGCAGTGAATCGCGTGTCACACACGCGTCATGCACTCGCTGGTGCGTTGTGTTCGTATTTATGGCATCTCTCTGATGGAATCTTGTACATTCAACGCACTACGGTTAAAAATTTAACCAAAACAATGGAAATAATAATTGACTTTTTCTTTATATGGAAGTAGCGTGATACTACGATTTGACCTCTGATCGAATAAAGCCAGCATTGCATTCTTGAGATGATCGTAAAGGACAGTGTGTGCGTCTGGGTAGGTTTAGATGACATTACGAAAAGAAGACGGTCCCCCTATGCCTTCAAAATGTTTCTGAGAAAAAAGATATTACGATAAACGTGTAAGTGGTAATATTCATCGACAGTCTGGTAGGCATTTTGATGTCGAAAAGGTTTGATCTTCCAATCCGACTGCATTTGTTTGGTGACTATTACTCATGATCTGCTGTTAATAATGTAAAGTGTGTGCAAACGGGCTACACAAAAAAATTATGTTATTTAATGAGAGGTTTGCGGAAATATTATTGCTAGAAGTAACTTGGCCTAAATTCCTAAAGATGTCATAGTAGCGGCAGAAAACACAGAGACCAAGCGATCGAATGGATTCGGTCGAATAGTGAAATCGCCATCCAGCAAAAACGTGTCCAAAGCCGCCAAAAATTATCAAATATCGCCGGTGCCGCTATTTTTAAGAGTTAAAACTCTTTATCCAGTCAAGAAAAAGCTATGTATTGCAGGATTTTAGAAAATTAGGTAGGGGAATGGAAATCATTGTTAAGGGAGCCTTTTCAAGAATAGCTGCTTGCGGGGAAAAAAGTGAGTTTCACTTTTGCTATTAGTCAGTTCTTAATGTTCATGCGAGAGGACTGTATGGAAATTAAGAACAAGGAATGGAACGCTGGAGAAAAGCCTAAAGAGAAATCACTAAGAAGCACCTTAACATGTTTCAAGGGTGACTATCAAAAAAACTTTACTGTTAAGTGCGGCGAGTTTTATTTTAATGCTGTGGTGTTCTAAACTCCTAAATGCGATGATTTTTAAAGCAACAGAAAGACTAGGTGGCGCGCCCGTGATTCTGTGAGTTAGACACCAAGGTATTATGAAATCACTTGCGCACAAAGAGAAAAGTTAAGAGTTAATATGTCTGATATATTTTAGCTAAACGAAACGAGTTTCATTGTAATGCCATGGTGTTCTTAACTCCTAAATGCGATTTTTAAAGCAACAGAAACTCCAGGTGGCACGCCCGTGATTCTGTGAGTTAGACACACAGGGTCCAGAGGAGTTTCGTGTGAATAAATGAATTACTTATTTAAAGTCTCACCTTGAAAAATGTCTATACCAGTGTCGCATAGCACGATTAATTAGGCCAGTGGCATCTTTATAAATCTACTGTAAACGATGATCGACTTTTGAAAATCGATGACCGCAAGCCATATCCTCGCCGGCGCACGGCACGTCGCCCGAAGGGCGACCGAGGCACGAAGTGCCGAGTAAAAGAAAGGACAAGGGAGGAAACTTGTACCACGTGTCTTCGTTCGCTGTGAACCGCATCACTCGGTGACGGAAGTGAATGAGACCGGAAACGCAAAAGCAACAGACCGATGCTAATTCGAGAATCAAAACATCAGCTGCGGAGAGAGTTTTAAAGATCTTAGAGATCTATGCAAAGGCAACAGAGTTTTAATTGAAGTGAAGATCTTTCAAGACTGAACATTGTACGTTTCAACAGTCTTCGATGTCTTAAGCAGGTTTTGCTGGTGCGAAGGCTTCCCAGTAGTCGCAAAACGCACAGCCAAAGACGCAAGAGGTAGTATAGTTGGACCACCGAAGAATGGCACAGTCGTGATGATATTACAGTTGCCTTGCACGTCCGCTCTACTCAGTGTCACTTTTTATTGCAAGAGTACACACGACCCGTAAATCACTATCCGTAATAATTTAACATTCCCCAAACAAAACTTACGAGCTGGGCCCAGCGTGATACAGCATTGCAGAAAAACATTACATTCACGGACTAAAGAAAATCGCTTAGTTATGCAGATCCAGAAGGCACTTTGGAGAAAATTGGAACCCTTATTCAGCCGTAATAAAAAGCTTTACGCTTCAAAAGAGGTCAAAGAAAATGTGTTTGCATCAGAGGGCAAATCCTGCCGACCAGAAGCAATAACCACAGTAAATCGATATGTGTCATGACCTCTCAGTGTGAGACTTGCGGCTAAAATCCTCGCTAAAATCACATTTGCTGTAGAACCTTCCAGAGCATAATCTACCCAGCGGAGGGAAAAAACTTTATTGGAACGAGCAGCATTTTGGCATGAGGCTAAAGTCGTGTAGACTTCCCTTTTATTGCTCCGATCTTGAGCACATTTACTTTACTACGTCATTTCCGTCACCATCTGTTGCGGTGCACAGCAAACGAAAGCGAAAATGTCGCCGAAAATGAATTTGAACGCTTTTTTTATGCCGTTTTCCTACAGTATTTGGCAAATACATAAGAATTCTAGATCAGGTTAGTAAAATCAGGCGATTTCATTCAATTCCATTTGAGTTTCAGGGATTCGAAAATCGGCCCCAAATTTGTTTCTTCCCTTTCTGTATTTTATACTGTAAGCCGATCTTGCGAGCCCTCAGTCTCTTGGTTTGCGGTCTATGGAATGTGTAACAAAACTGTAACGCGATCAAAATAACCCATTTTTTCGGAGGTTTTCGACGGGCTTTGATGTTCTAACGACAAACCCATCTCCTCTGGACCCTGTGTAAGACACCACGGTATTATTAAATCACTTGTGCACAGAAGAAATTAAGGGTTGATAAATCTGATATCATTGTTATAACTTGAGGAAGCGAGTTTGATTGTAATGCCATAGTGTTCAAAACTCCTAAGTGCGATTTTTGAAGCAACAGAAACTCTAGGTGGCGCCCTTGATTCTGTGAGTTAGACACCACGGTATTATGAAATTACTTGCGCACCAAGTGAATATTTAACGGTTAATATGTTTAAGCTTGAGTAAGCGAGTTTTATTGTAATGCCATGGTGTTCTAAACTCCCAAGTGCGAGTTTTATCATGCAACAGAAACACTACGTGGCACGCCCGTGATTCTGTGAGTGTGACACCAAGGTATTATAAAAGCTATAAAAGCTATATGTGTGTCTTAGAGTGTTTTTTAATAGGAGATTTTCTTGTAGGAGACCCTCCGCCAGATATCCTTTTTTTTTTAAAAAAAAGATTTGTTTTCTCGTTACAAATAAAACACGTGTAGCAAAATTCCCATTTCCAGCACTTTTAGTACGTCCCGCAAACTGGGAAGCATAGTATGTAACCGTTTCTTCGGAAGAAGGCTTTTCTTTTTCTTTTTGATATTTATTTAGAACAATATTGTTGCGATCCGTTCTCGGAGAATGTCTGCTAATGCGGTTACATTTCGAAAACAATACTTTTGTGGTCTCGCGTTCTCCTCGCGCGCGGCCTTTTGCTTGGCACCTGGAATTTGTTTTTGGTTTTACGTGGTTGTTACAAAGAAACGTTTCGGCGCGGCCCACACAATGTAAATAAATTTAAGTAGAGTGGACCAGTGTTTTGAAGTTGCTGTGTTTGAAAAAATATTTGTAATTTTTAAAATAAAATCGATGGTGTATTTACGGAGGTTCCGGTTAACGTTTGGGGACAAAAGCATATTTTGATTGTGTTAGTTGCGCCTGTCGGAATAAAATGTCATATGAATTAGCGAGATGACGTGCGAGTAATAAGTTCCAGGGATTTCTTATGGTTCCCGACCTACGGTCCTGCACTATGTTGTCAACACTTCCTTTGTTTTACATTGCGCAATCGGTCAATTCAGATGACTGCTGTGTACGTTTCTAAGGCCACCTTAATATTTGAATATAAGTTTTTTATTGGTAACATTATCATTCTTACTCACTGATATTTGTAAATTTCTTTAGATTTCCCTCCCAGCAAACATCCAAAGAGATCTGGTTGAGTAAATGCCAATCGTACTCTTTGGAGTTATTAATGAGGCAATTTGGAGGAAAGGATGGTGCATCCGTAGGAATGAAGCTACCAAATGGGACATTTATAGGCCCAATAACTGAGGATCACTTATTCTGGGTGCGGCCAGGTAAATAATTTCATGTAGTTGATACTACTGAACGAGGGCACCTTTAGAAGCCGGAAATTGGCCGTGTCTGCCAACGGATTGTTTCTCTTAAACGGCAGTTTCTAGTTAAATTTCCAGTGAACTCTACCTTTTTTTTGCTCAGTTTTTGATCTGTTTGACTGAAATTTTGTCGTTCGGGTATGGTGCGAAAAGTCTCTTCCCCCTGCACGAATAAGCTGCCAAAGTTGTTTATGGCCGTTAAAACAGAGCATGACAAGTGGTACAAGGGACGTGATTCCGCAATGGCCGTTGCGGGCGGTTCACTGGTGTGAAAAGGGTTTAAATAATCCTAGTAGTTTATGTCGTTTCTGAACACTCTTTGTTACCGATCGGATAAATGGATGTCTTGACCGCAGTTCGTATTTGTAAAACATTGATTTCTCTTCTGTTCGGATTACGAAGGATTCGCACTATGTTTTATTTTTATATACAATTTGCAATTCACACAGGTGTTGGATACATAGACTTTCAAATATCGTCTGTTCCTAAAAAGGTTACTCTCAAGACTGGCCAAAAACTTCTAATTCAAGGTATTTTTAGGTAGCTATTTTCGCATAACGGTAATTACTCGTATGTGATAGTTGTAACTTAATCGTATCTCTAATTTCCCTTATATTTGTTCTTGTAGCAAAACTTTTGTTTAGTGGTGGAAAACCATTAACGTTAATTTGGACAGTACAGCCACTTTACTTCTAAATGCTATAAATTAAAAGAGTATCAAAAACTTTTTGTAACGAAAAGTTCCAGATAATACGTCCGCGTGTATTGATTAACCTGTTTACACTTTTGAGTCGTTTTCTCTTCTTTAACCGTATAGCCAATTACAAATATTGCTGCCGTGGATTGTACTGTTCTGGATGTCCAATGCGCTTATATGTGAGCTTTAGTGAGCAAAGGATTTTGGTTCATAATGACTTGCCAATGGATTGTCAGGAACGCTATTTCAACACTAGTTTCGATACCTTTCTACAAGAAGGAACGTACCAAATTAAGGTAAGCAATTTGAATTTATCGTATTTGTTTTATATAATAAAACAAACACGAGATGTGGGCGTATTGAAGAATGTTAAGAGTATCATGGACGGAACATAAAACCAAACAAGAAGTTTTAAAGGTGGCAAATACCACAAGTTCATCATTACCAGCAATGATTAATGAAAAGAAAATGCCAGTATTTTGAACACGCAATAAGAGCGTGCGTGGTCGATCCAAAAATTGTTACTGGAAGACGAAATTGCAGGGAAGAGAGGAAGGGGGAGACCAAACGTTAGCTGGATGAAAAACATCAAAGAATGGCTAGGACACACCTATAATGGATGTGTAAGAATATCTAGAGCGGAAGATCGGAACAGCTGGAGATCCATGATAGCCGACCCACTACTAGTAGATGGCACTTGATCAGGGGCACCCAACGGCCCAATGTTTCCAAATACGCCAGAAGTGTTTCAAATGGTTTTCTCTGTACTTAAGAAGCCTGTTTGGTTAATTTGGAGTTAGAAGAAAATTGAGGTCTATAGTCGGACAAAAAGGGGCCACATTTTTTAAAGGCCGACATTTTGGATCACATAGATACTGTTGCTAAGGACGCGAACCAAGTGATGTTTTTATTGGATATCTGGACTTCACCCATTGCTGAGTTCAAATGTCTAACTCTTAATCTCTCGAGTGCAGTGCTTAACCCTAAATTTCTCGAGTGCAATGCATAACCCTAACCTTGAGTTCAAATGCTAACCCTAAATCTCTCGAGTGCAGTGCCTAACCCTACATCTCTCGAGTGCAATGCTTAACCCTAACCTTGAGTTCATTTGTTTAACCCTAATCAAGTAGAGTTTACTGCTAACCCTAATCTTGAGATCATTGCTAACCCTAAGTCAAGTAAAGGTAATGCTTGAAGGAGTTACGGTTGATTAACTATGCTAATGGAGGCGGGCAAGTTTAGACAAGCCCAGTGACGTCACTCATTGATTTACTGACTTAGTAGAATTTGTTTCTATTTTTAGACTATGTCATGCTTTCGTGAGTGGGCAAGATTGTGCATGCCCACTATATATATTGTTCTGCAATGTATAAAAGGAAGGGCAACGTAAACACAATTCATTTGATTACGATACGTTGTACTGATTAGAGCTCATCAACCTACCCAACCTATCCAAGACTATGCTCTACCTGCGGAAAAAAGTACAAAAACAGATTTGACTTTTCATGTCACAGGAAATTTGGTGGAAAGAAAACAGAACCTGTTTCATGTTGATACTGTGAGTCAACATTTAAAAGGAAAGACAATATGTTAAGTCATATCCGTAAGTTTCATTCTGAAGGAGCCAAACGGAAAGCTGAAGAAAGCACGGACCTTCTTCATTCCAACAAGATACCGCATATTAATTCATAACTTGGCAGTGCTGAGACTACCCGCGGTACGAAACGCGAAGCTGCTGAAGGAGATACCAAATATGATGTGAAAGTCCCTAAACCAGAGGCAGTTGATCCAGTAACAGAGCCTACTGACGAATACGCTGGTGGTCCAGATCCACTCTATGTAGCTGATTTTAAAAAGTTACGACCAGCAAAGCGTTGGAAGAAAAATACATTGGTTAATCAAAAGTTCATCATAACGTTAGACCAAAACAGTGGACCAAGAGAAGGCGAAGATTTAAACATTAGCGCCACACATGCCTTGGCCGTTGCCATGGACAATCCGATGACTATCTCAGGACACTTCAAAATGGCAGCAGAGAGCATAGAAAAGAAGGACGATTGAAGGGAGAGACTTGGAAAGTACCAGTCGGTGACTTTACAGAGAGAGCTCTCTATACACAAGCAATGTTGGAGAACCTAACTAATGTGTGGACAATTTATTACCAACAATGTGGGATTTTCTGCATTGATTCCTTTCACTCGCCCTGAGATGAAAGGGCAGGCGGTGGTCCAGGAGAAAAAATTTGGGAACACATAGCCAAAGAATCAAGATGTGTGTGCGAGATTAAAAATAACGCTTGAACAGTCTACGTCCTGGGCAGATCATGTCGATGCTATCAGCATGAAGATTAATCAGAGAATAGGTCTAATTAGGAGAATCAGGAATCTATTGCCGCTACAAGCTAGAGTTGCCTTGTACAATGCCCTAATCCTCCCTCTTTTTGATTACGGAGACGTTATATGGGGGGACAGGAACAACGACACCATCATGTCAGAATTACAGATTCTACAGAATAAAGCTGCTAAAGTTAGGCCGGGGCAACCACCCCGAAGCTCGTCAACTGAAGCAACTGAAGAGTCCAAACTGAAGAGCCCACAAGAAGGTTTTTTCATCGCTTCATTGCAATCCACAAGTGTCTTATTGGAGAAACCGATTTCAACTTTAATTTTACTAAAACTCAAGCTGTTCATTCATATAATACATGTTTCTCTAATGATATTAGCTTACCCCTACCCAGAACAAACTGGGGTAAACAAACTTTTATTTTTCACGCCGCAAGAGACTGGAACAGCCTTCTAAATGATTTAAAAGAGTGTAATATTTTATCTATTTTTAAATCCAAGTTAAAAACTTTTTAAAAAGATATCAGCTAATTTTAAACCTTGATATTTTTTGTATAATCAATTTTAAGATTTTAAATTTTTAAATTTGTTTTATTTGTAAACATATTTTACTTTTTTCGTAATAATTAATTAATTAGTTAGATTAATGCATGAGGGCCCAACTGAAAACCGCCTTGGAAAGTTGGGCTCCCTCTATAAATATTAGTAGTAGTAGTAGTAGTAGTAGTAGTAGTAGTAGTAGTAGTAGTAGTAGTAGTAGTAGTAGTAGTAGTAGTAGTAGTAGTAGTAGTAGTAGTAGTAGTAGTAGTAGTATAAAGATGATTTTGCTGTGCCCGTGCTATAGTCACAATGCGAGAATATTAATAGCAAACGACAAGCAGGTGAACAAAATACCTTTGAAAACATTAAAAAAAGATCGGGGTAACAATACCCAACAGCGCACTACGATGAGTTGTATTCGATACCAGAATTAATGAACCGATCCTACTTTTGTGATCGCTGCTGTAAAGGTTACAATACTGAGGACAGCGCCCATCATAACTGTCAAGCTCAGAACTGCCCTGCCTGCAAAAGAAGTAAATCCAAGGATAAGGATGGATGCCAAGATTTTAAATTATGGGCGAAACCAGATCGCGAATTTTATGGTGAAGATTGCTTTGTCTATCATCTCGTACAACATGAGACAGAAGACCCAGCCCTTAAACGAACGAAACAAAAATGGGAAAAAGAGTATGGGGAGGAACTTTCTTCTATAGTTGAATTGAAAAGTGTTTGTGACCAGTTTCGTAAATGCAAGGATTGCCTGGTGTCCTATAAAGTAAACGAAGAATTGGAACAGAAATGCCTTCATGCGATGCGCAAACATTGTCTTGAGTATGTAAATATTTATGAACACAAATGCTTTATCACCTCTGAGGAGGAAAAGTGTTTTAAACGGAACGTAAGACAATAAAGAAAAGAGAAACAAACCAACGAAAAACTGGTTGCCACAGTGGTTGAGAGAGATAGACTGAAGGATGATTATTTGGGGGCGATTATTGAGAAAATGATTGAACAACGTAAAAAGAAAGTCCAAGAACTGAAAGATATCAACAAGGGAATCCAATTGGAGGAAATCAAGAGACGTGGAAACGAAGAAGCTTTGAATAATTTACGTGAAGTGAAGTACGAGTGAATGCAACCCAACAGAAACGAGCTCAAGGTGTATCAGCCCCAGGACGAGTAATGGCCTTTGCAGATGTTGAATGTATACTCAACAGAACCAACACATTTGTCCCTATGCTGATCTGCTATGCACGGGAGGATAATGACTCTATTTTTCACCACTGGGGTCCAAACTGTGTTCAGACATTTATTAACACAGTGTTGCGATGGTCCAATAACAACAAAGAGGAACTACACATATTCTTTCATAACCTGAAAGGTTTTGATGGGATTTTTATGTTAGATGCTCTGTACTCTCTGATGGGCACTGGCACAAAGACATTACATTTCAAGCACATTAGCCTGGTGTTTACAGATTCCCTGTCTTTTCTCAACATGCCGCTGACCAATTTCACCAACACATTTGGATTACAAGAATTGAAATAAGGTTGGTTTCCACAGAAGTTTTCCAAGTTGGAAAATTTACAGCATGAAAGCCCGATTCCAGCCCTTCGCTACTATGAACTACAGCATATGGATGCAAAAAAGAAAAAAGCTTGTGAAGACTGGCATGCTGAAGAAGTTCTCAAAGGAGAGGATTGGAACTTTAAGAAGGAGCTTTTGAGTTACTGCGAGAGTGATGTCAAACTACTCAAAGAGGGCTGTCTAAAGTTTGCAGAGGATACCATACGGGATGCTGGGTTTAATCCACTTTTACAATGTATCACCATTGCATGCACATGTCATTATTTCTGGCGTAATTTTCAGATGGAACCCAGCACTATTGCGGTGGAGCCTCCTCACGGCCGGGGTGGATTAAAGACATCCCAAAGCAAAGTGGCGTTTCAGTGGTTGTATTACCAAGACAAACAGTCAGGTCATGGGTATCACCATTGGATCCAAGAGAGGCTTTCTACGGCGGACGAACTGGAATGGCCAAATGCTACCTTGCAGTGGAATCAGGAGAAGAGATTTATTATCAAGATTTCAAGTTTGTATCCAACCATCAACAAATATGGCACGTTTCCGACAGGTCATCCACAAATCTTGGTCAATCCAGAGAGTCAAACATCGATGATTACTTTGGTTTAGCTAAAGTAAGTATCTTAGCCGCGGAAAAAGTGTTTCATCCAGAACTAATGCAGAAAATGTGTGGAAGAACAAGTAGATCGCACATGGCATGAACGAACGAACCTCTGTCCACATAGTGATGCAGAACGAACCCTTCGCGGTACATGGTGTACTGAAGAAGGCAGTGGAGATAGGTTACAAGATTATGAAAATCCATGAATTCTGTCATTTCCCCAAAGACCAAAGGAAAGAGGGCTTATTTGCCCCCTATGTGAATTCATGGCTCAAATACAAAACCGAAGCGAGTGGGTGGCCAAAACATTGTGACACCCAAGAACAGAAACATCAATATGTCGAAGATTTTGAGGCTAAAGAAGGAATCAAACTGGAGAACATTCCGAAAAACCCGCGACGGAAACAAGTGGCAAAATTGATGTTAAATTCGTACGTATATTGTTTTGTGAATAATTAATGATGTGCGGACGTTCACGAAAACGGGCGAAAACTAATGGCTTGTTTACTTTTGTACACTTTCAGCTTTTGGGAAAAATTTGGCGAGAACGAGCATAGACCTCAAATCATAGCCATCCAAAACGAAGACGCTTGGCAACGAAATGTTAAGGACGAAACAGTGGTGGTCAAAGACACTCATATATTCAACGAAGATGTCTTGGAAGTGAGTGTGATGAAAGAGGACGACGCGTGTGAAGGAGCGGGGAAAGCTAATATTTTCATTGTTAGTTTTACAACTGCTTTGGCACGTCTCAAACTGTGTGAAGAATTGCAAAAGCTGGGGGAAAAAGTTCATTACTATGACACAGACTCTGTGATTTATAAATGGAGAGAAGGCCAACCCTATATCCCCACTGGCATCTTCCTGGGACAAATGACAGATGAACTGGAAGGAGAACCTGTTGTGGAGTTTGGATCAGCAGGACCGAAATCTTATTGCTAGGGAACACAAGGGGATGAAAAAAGAATGCAAGAACAAGGGCACCAAGAGTTCCTACAAAATTAATCAGGTGTTGAACTGTGGTTCTATGATACTCCGCATCCAACAAGAGATGACGAACCTATTAGATTCTAGAAGATTGATGGACATTGAAATTAAAAATCATTTTGTAAGAGAGAACACTCATAAAACAGTGAGGTCACAACATTTAATCAAATTTTTTGTGTAAACTTTGATAAGCGTGTAGTAGAACAAGGAACGGGAAAAACATATCCCTACGGATATGTGCGATTAGGTAGCAACTAAAACATATTTTGTGGATTTGTTAACTAAGATAAGTCAACAAAGAGTGGATTTGAACAATCTATGGGTGTGGTTGTATGAAAACCAAACCCTAACGTGAAAACCAATGAAAAAGCTAAAAGGGTGAAAGTTAACCCCAACCAAAAATACCAAAACCTAACCCTAAGCCTAATTAGCATTTTAACCCTAAGTTGTGAATGCTAAGCCTAAAGAGTGTCGAGATTTAGTAGTGTGTTCAAACCCGTCAAGATGCAACAAGTGTCAATGCATGATTTGGAACAATTTTCATACTGGCAGGAGAAACGTCTCACAAGTTCACACTGGTATAATATTTACAATCTAGTCATTCTGTCGAGTTGACCGAATTAGCAGACCGCGTGTTGGGAAATAATGATGCTGTAGAGGAAATTCAATTGGATCTAACTGTTCAACAGCACCGCGTCCCCGCATGGAAGGAGGGTTTATTGATGTCAATGAGCGATGCTTTATTACGGTCACTTCAGCGATGGATTACAAACCATGGGTACCCTCACTCCAAGCTGTGGAACCACTACCACTACGAATAACCAGATGTTTAGCCGTGCTAACAAATATTCCAGTGTTTACTTTCTTTCCATGGACAGTGTCACTCACAAAAACTTTATTAGCCATGCTGGACTGGCTAAGTCAAAAATGGTTGATGGCCCAACTATAAACACCATGCATGGAATTTAAATTAGTCATCACCTTGATTCATCATGATAATAAGGAATTACTCCATACCGGCCTACATCGGCCTATAACGACCCAAAGACGGGCACTCTGTCTTTTAGCAAGAGAGTTTAGCTCGTCTGCATAGCTATGTCTTTAAACAATAGAGTTTAGCTGGTCGTCATCAGCGCTAAGCTGGTCCTCATCGAAGGGAAACTGGTCCTCGTCAGAGCTCAGAGTCTCCTTTGTTGGCGTTACAATAATAGAAGCTTGGTTTCAATTGCTTCTTTCTTCCGTTTCATGTGTACATAAGGTTACCTCTGGTAACGTCTTGGTACTTGTAATCATGTAGGGATAGCAGTGACAAGTACCAAACACATCAGCCACGACTTGTTTATCGGTCGTGGTTTTTGGCTGATTATCAATCAGCACATACCCATAAGACTTCTCGGTTTCTTTCGTGTAAGCAGACATAAATTCTGTACGATTTTATCAAAAATCCGCTCAGCCACAATACCAATCTGTTTTCTGTCACTCGGACTGCAAAACAACACCATGTACTGGGCATTTCTGCTAATATCTGTGTTGAATTTCCCTTTCGGAAACATATTTTGTAGCAATAATATCACGCTGGCATTGCGATGCCTGCCTTGCGTAAACAAGAGAGAAAGCACTGGGCTTTCTGTAGCCTGTGACATCAAATCATCAAACAAGAACACATTGTTAAACTTTGGATTGATCTCGCTAAGATTTTCGCTCATGCCTGGTAAGCCTTGAGTAAACACTATCTCATCGCCCAGTTTTGATTTCAGGGACATATAGCGACTTTGCCACTGATTGTAAAACCAGAAAATACGTCTGGGTTTCTCACTAGGGTACTTGACACAGGGTACAGTTAGCAACTGCTCCACAAAAAATGTTTTACCGCCCTGACTTGGTCCTACCACGCGCATCGAGAACATGTGATTGAACTTAAAGTCTGAGTAGGGTTTTGTTTGAAGGCAATTGCTTTATACCTTCATAGCCGGTCTTGGAAGCTGTCGGGGTTGAGCGTGAATACTCAAAGGCTGTGACGACATTCCCTGTTGGGTATACAATCCCTGAGGTACATCTGTTGAGACTAAGTTTGGTGATAACGAAGGAGTCACTTGATGAGAAAATATGGCTGACTTTAATAGTGGTTGTCGTTTTTTACTGTATAGGTTATGCACTTGACGTAAATGATCCGCTAAGTAAAGCAATTCCTGTCTATGACAAATAGGACACACTCGTCTGAACCTGTAGGGCATGTTGACGCTAGGAAGTCTTAACGCAAATGATGGTGATGCAAAAGTGTTTGGTTTCTATTTATAGTCTTTGGGTCGTTATAGGTCGATGTAGGCCGGTATGGAGTAAAATCACCGTGACACACGTTTCAACTAATTTTATTTGCAGACTTTTCCAATCTATAACAAATTTAGTTGCAGACTTTTCATTACATTACAATTTTAGTTGTAGGCTTTAACTGCAATCCACTACTCCTCATAGAAAGAAATGTTCACGAGCAGTCCTCTGTTTAAGTTTTGTTTCATTGTTAACTGATCTGCTAAGGCCTCTGACATTTCGTCCATGGTTTTATAAGACGACTCGTCTGGTGAGAATTCACAAGTGTATGTGACATCAGCGTGTTCCCTTCATGAAGCTTCTACTTTAATGAGGGTTGTCTTAGTTGTTTTTTTTCTGTTCAATGATAGCATTCAACCCATGATAAAAAGGACACACCACTTCAAAATCCCAATTGCGAGTCCCTGGTTTTCTTGGAGATAATTAATAAAGGTCTACCACATAAAAATCTGTTCCGTTCACTCTTGTATAGGAGGCTTTAAACACTGGAAAATCTATCGCCAATTCTAGCCATGCTAGTTCGTCACTGTCTTCTCCTTTCTGGTTCTCAACGTTCGAAGTCAGAGTATTAGTCTGATCTCTCTGTGCACGTTCCGCCTCTAACTCTTCTAAATCTCTGTCCCATTCTCGTTGTTCTGCAGGTGTCCAGTCGTTATACCCATCAATCCACATGATGGCTTGTGATAAAATGATGATTCGATTAGGACTCACCTGTCTTTTATACCTTTTCGGACCTCATCCTAGGCTATAAATAGAATGAACGATTGTCAACAGCTATCATTTTCACGTTCGATCGCCTCGAGGTAACATGTGCACTATGACTGTCGAAGAACCCCCTGTTAAGTCTGAACCTTCAGAAAAATCTGTCAAGACCAAGTTGAAAGAGTATCGACAGAAACTCATGACCATCAAAGCCAGGATACGGTACCGTGAACAGGCTATCAAAAACCTTAGAAAACATCTCAAGAATTGTGATATACAACACAAACTCCGTTGAGTCAAGCTCTTCCCATCTTGAAATAAGTGCTTTCGCAATCATATCCATGATAGCTTGGATAACCTTATAATAACGCACTGTTTTTAAGAAAGAAAAGAACCTTAATACAATAAAATGTTTGTAATCTGCAAAAATGGCTTGTCCTTTGGTCGTCCTACATCTATATCCATCAATTTCTTGTCAGTAAACGGTCGTGCAAGTGTCAACAATCCAATCTCTCCCATCAGGCGATTTCCCAGAGCCATGACTTAATAATAATAAATCTTCCCTGGTTTGACATCTTCGTTAATGTTTACCTTCAGTAGAATGAATTCCTTGTCTGCTGAACCTTCGTTTGTGGGTTTAGCTGTTCCAATAAGTGAGAAAGAGACGTTGAATTCTGGAAGGCTGTCCTGCTTTTGCTGAAGTCTTGCTTGTAAAAAAGGTAAAAATTCAAGTCTTTGACGATAAGTCTCCACTTCTTTCCAATTCAACTCACCATCGAAGGAAAAGTCAATTAATTTTCCAGCCATTTCTCTGATGATAAGGTCTTCACGTTTTCAGACTCGTGACAATCACAACTTGAATTTATGTCCAGGTCTAAATCCCCTTGGGAACTTGGACATGTTCAGACAAAGTATTGTTCTCCTTCTATGACGTCAATGGGCTTGTTCGGTTAAAGTATTGTTCTCTGTCTATGACGTCATTCCCTATTATCATGATGTATCAAGGTGATGACCAATTTAAATTCCATGCATGGTGTTTATAGTTGGGCCATCAACCATTTTTGACTTAGCCAGTCCAGCATGGCTAAAAAAGTTTTTGTGAGTGACACTGTCCATGGAAAGAAAGTAAACACTGGAATATTTGTTAGCACGCCTAAACATCTGGTTATTCGTAGTGGTAGTGGTTCCACAGCTTGGAGTGAGAGATAACATAACGTTCTCATAGGGTACCCATGGTCTGTAATCCATCGCTGAAGTGGCCGTAATAAAGCATCGCTTATTGGCATCAATAAACTCTCGTTCCATGCAGGGACGCGCTGCCGTTGAACAGTTAGATCCAATTGAATTTTGTCTACAGCATCATTATTTCCCAACACACGGTCTGCTAATTTGGTCAACTCGACAGAAATGACTGGATTGTAAATATTATACCAGTGTGAACTTGTGAGACGTTTTTCCTGCCAGTATAAAAATTGTTCCAAATCATGCATTGACACTTGTTGCATCTTGACGGGTTTGAACACACTACTAAATCTCGACACTCTTTATAACACAAATAGGCTGCGTCAGCAGGTTTTTTTCCACACTCTTTTCCAGTCCCCTCTGCGATTAAGGTTAGGGTTAGGTACTTAGGGTAAGCATTCACAACTCAGGGTTAGAATGGTAATTAGGGTTAGGGTTAGGGTTAGGCACTTAGGGTTAGCATTCACAACTTAGGGTTAAAATGGTAATTAGGCTTAGGGTTAGGGTTTGGTATTTTTGGTTGGGATAAACTTTCACCCTTTTAGTTTTTTGGTTGGTTTTCACGTTAGGGTTTGGTTTTCATACAACCACACCCATGGATTGTTCAAATCCACTCTTTATTGAACACAACAACTTATCTTAGTTAACAAATCCAGAAAATGTGTTTTAGTTGCTACCTAATCGCACATATCCGTAGGGATATGTTTTTCCCGTCCCTTGTTCTACTACACGCTTATCCCACTTTACACCAAACACTTTGACTAAATGTTGTAACTTCACTGTTTTATGAGTGTTCTCTCTTACAAAATGATTTTTGATTTTAATGTCCATCAATCTTCTAGAATCTAATGGGTTCGTCATCTCCCGTTGGATGTGCTGCATCATAGAACCACAGTTCAACACCTGATTAATTTTGTAGGAACTCTTGGTGCCCTTGTTCTTGCATTCTTTTTTTATCCCCTTGTGTTCTATAGCAATAAGTTTTCGGTCCTGTTGATCCAAACTCCACAATAGGATCTCCTTCCAGTTCATCTGTCAGTTGTCCCAGGAAGATGCCAGTGGGGATATAGGGCTGGCCTTCTCTCCATCCATAAATCACAGAGTCTGTGTCATAGTAAAGAACTTGTTTCTCCAGCTTTTGCAATTCTTCATACAGTTTAGGACGTGCCAAAGCAGTTGTAAAACTAGGAATGAAAATATTAGTTTTCCCCGCTCCTTCACACGCGTCCTCCTTTTTCATCACACTCACTTCCAAGACATCGTCGTTGAAGATACGAGTGTCTTTGACGACCACTGTTTCGTCCTTAACAATTCGTTGCCAAGCGTCTTCGTTTTGGATGGTTATGATTTGAGGTCTATGCTCGTTCTCGCCAAATTTTTCCCAACAGCTGAAAGTATACAAAAGTAAATAAACCATTAGTTTTCGCCCGTTTCCGTGAACGTGCGCACATCATTAATTATCCACAAAACAATACACTTACCAATTTAACATCGATTTTGCCACTTGTTTCCGTCCCGGGTTTTTCTGAATGTTCTCCAGTTTGATTCCTTCTTTAGCCTCAAAATCTTCGACATACTGATCTTTCTGTTCTTGGGTGTCACAATGTTTTGGCCACCCACTCGCTTCGGTTTTGTATTTGAGCCATGAATTCACATAGGGGGCAAATAAGCCCTCTTTCCTTTGGTCTTTAGGAAAATGCCAGACTTCACTGATTTTCATACTCTTGTAACCTATCTCCACTGCCTTCTTTAGCTCTTCAGTACACCATGTACCGTGAAGTGTTCGTTCTGCATCACTATGTGGACAGAGGTTCGTTCGTTCATGCCATGGACGATCTAATAATTCTTCCACACATTTTCTGCACTATGGAAACATCAGTTTGCCATTCATTTTGACTGAAAGTTCTGGATGAAACACTTTTTTCGCGGCTAAGATACTTACTTTAGCTAAACCAAAGAAATCATCGATATTTTGACTCTCTGGATTGACCAAGATTTGTGGATGACCTGTCGGATACGTGCCATATTTGTTGATGGTTGGACGCTAACTTGTGAAATCTTGATAATGAATCTCTTCTCCTGATTCCACTGCAAGGTAGCATTTGGCCATTCCAGTTCGTCCGCCGTAGAAAGCCTCTCTTGGATCCAATGGTGATACCCATGACTTGTTCTTCACTAAATCTTTTAGTTCTTCGTTCTGTTTCAATTCTTTCTTAAACGCACACTCCCACATCTCAATCACAGTGTAACCAGCCGCTCGTAACAGTTCTGTTTTGACTTTTGTTGTTTGAAACATCTCTTCAACTGTACGATCTGGATGATGAAATGTCTTGACATGTCTGTTGTTAGGTTTACACTTCCTACGTCCATGAAATTCACAACCGTGAAACTCATAGACTGTTTTTGCGCTTGGGTCATAGCCATCCACTTTGACTTTACCTCGTTTTACTGGAATCACTTGTTCACCACCATTGCGGGCGTGCTTGATTCTGTTTCCACCTGACTGTTTGTCTTGGTAATACAACCACTGAAACACCACTTTGTTTTGGGATGTCTTTAATCCACCCCATCCGTGAGGAGGCTCCACCGCAATAGTGCTGGGTTCCATCTGAAAATTACGCCAGAAATAATGACATGTGGATGCAATGGTGATACATTGCAAAAGTGGATTAAACCCAGCATCTTGTATGGTATCCTCTGCAAACTTTAGACAGCCCTCTTTGAGTAGTTTGACATCACTCTCGCAGTAACTCAAAAGCTCCTTCTTAAAGTTCCAATCCTCTCCTTTGAGAACTTCTTCAGCATGCCAGTCTTCACAAGCTTTTTTTCTTTTTTGCATCCATATGCTGTGGTTCATAGTGGCGAAGGGCTGGAATCGGGCCTTCATGCTGTAAATTTTCCAACTTGGAAAACTTTTGTGGAAACCAACCTTTTTTCAATTCTTGTAATCCAAATGTGTTGGTGAAATTGGTCAGCGGCATGTTGAGAAAAGACAGGCAATCTTTAAACACCAGGCTCTTGTGCTTGAAATGTAATGTCTTTTTGCCAGTGCCCATGATATCGGTCACTTTTAAATTCATCTTGTACAGAGCATCCAACATAAAAATGCCATCAAATCCTTTCAGGTTATGAAAGAATATGTGTAGCTCCTCTTTGTTATTGTTGGACCATCGCAACACTGTGTTAATAAATGTCTGAACACGGTTTGGACCCCAGTGGTGATAAATAGAGTCAAAATAGAGTCATAGGGACAAATGTGCTGGTTCTATCGAGTATACATTGAACATAGGCAAAGACCATTACTCGTCCTGAGGCTGATACACCTTGAGCTTGTTTCCGTTGGGTTGCATCCACTCGTTCCTCGATCATTTCCAATATTATCTCATCGAGATCCTTTCCTTCGTTTACCAATTGTTCCATCACACTTCACGTACATCATTAAAAGCTTCTTCGTTTCTACGTCTCTTGATTTCCTCTATCGGGATTCCCTTGTTAATATTTTTCAGTTCTTGGACTTTTTTTTTTTATCTTGTTCAATCATTTTCTCAATAATCGCCCCCAAATAATCATCCTTCAATCTATCTCCCTCAACCACTGTGGCAACCAGTTTTTCGTTGGTTTGTTTCTCTTTTCTTAATTGTCTTACGTTCCGTTTAAAACACTTTTCCTCCTCAGAGGTGATAAAGCATTTGTGTTCATAAATGTTTACATACTCAAGACAATGTTTGCACAGCGCATGAAGGCATTGGTGTTCCAATTCTTCGTTTACTTTATAGGACACCAGGCAATCCTTGCATTTACGAAACTGGTCACAAACACTTTTCAATTCAACTATAGAAGGAAGCAATCTTTACCATAAAATTCGCGTCTGCACCTGATACAATTTCGATCTGGTTTCGCCCATAATTTAAAATCTTGGCATCCATCCTTATCCTTGGATTTACTTCTTTTGCAGGCAGGGAAGTTTTGAACTTGACAGTTATGATGGGCGCTGTCCTCAGTATTGTAGCCTTAACAGCAGCGATCACAAAAGTAGCATCGGTTCATGAATCCTGGTATCGAATACAACCCATCGTAGTGCGCTTGCACATCATCGTTCTCATCCACGTAGACCGATTTCACCAGAGCAATCAATTTCTCAGCTTCCAGAAATGTATCCCCTTTAAAAATCACACCGCCTTTAGAGGCATCCACGACGATAATTCTAAATCCTTAAGGACCCAGGTGCTCTTGGAATTTTGTAATTTCCTCCAAGCCGCAAGGTCCTTCATGGACGCCCGCTTCAGCATGAAGTTTCTTGGCTTCTTTTAACTGTTGGGTATTGTTACCCCGATCTTTTTTAATGTTTTCAAAGGTATTTTGTTCACCTGCTTGTCGTTTGCTATATTCTCGCATTGTGACTATGGCACGGGCACAGCACAAGTCATCTTTATTTTTAATCTCGCTCACACATCTTGATTCTTTGGCTATGTGTTCCCAAATTTTTTGTCCTGGACCACCGCCTGCCCTTTTACCACCTTTCATCTCAGGGCGAGTGAAAAGAATCGATGCAGAAAATCCCACATCGTTGGTAATAAAATGTCCACTGTTTAACACATTAGTTAGGTTCTCCAACATTGCTTTTGTATAGAGAGCTCTTTCTGTAAAGTCACCGACTGGTACTTTCCAAGTCTCTCCCTTCAATCCTTCTTTTCTATGCCCTCTGCTGCCAATTTGAAGTGTCGTGCGATAGTCATTTGGATAGGATTTGTAGGTCGTTAATCAGATTGTCCATGGCAACGGCCAAGGTATGTGTGGCGCCAATGTTTAAATCTTCGTCTTCTCTTGGTCCACGTTTTTGGTCTAACGTTAAGACGAATTTTTGTTTAACCAATGTATTTTTCTTCCAACGTTTTGTTGGTCCTAACTTTTTAAAATCAGATACATGGAGTGGATCTGGACTACCAGCGTATTCGTCAGTAGGCTCTGTTACTGGATCAACTGCCTCTGGTCTAGGGACTTTCACATCAGATTTGGTATCTCCTTCAGCAGCTTCGCGTTTGGTACCGCGGGTAGTCACAGCAATCCCAAGTTATGAATCAATATGCGGTACCTTGTTAGAATGAAGTAGTTCCATGCTTTCTTCGGCTTTCCGTTTGGCTCCTTCAGAATGAGGCTTACGGATATGACTTAACATATTGTCTTTCCTTTTAAATGTTGACTCACAGTATAAACATGAAACAGGTTCTGTTTTCTTTCCACAATATTTCTTGTGACGTGAGAAGTCAAATCTGTTTTTGTACTTTTTTCCGCAGGTAGGACATGGTCTTGGATAGGTTGGGTAGGTTGATGAGCTCTGATCAGTACAACGTATCGTAATCAAATGAATTGTGTCTACGTTGCCCTTCCTTTTAGACATTACAGAACAATAGATAGAGTGGGCATGCACAATCTTGCCCACTCACGAAAGCATGACATAGTCTAAAAATAGAAACAAATTCTACTAAGTCAGTAAATCAATGAGTGACGTCACTGAGCTTGTCTAAACTTGGCCGCCTCCATAAGCATAATCAATCAACCGTAACTCCTTCAAGCGTTACCTTTACTCGATTTAGGGTTAGCAATGATCTCAAGGTTAGGGTTAGTAGTGAACTCTACTTGATTAGGGTTAGACTAATGAACTCAAGGTTAGGGTTTAGCATTGCACTTGAGAGATGTAGGGTTAAGCACTGCACTCGTGAGATTTAGGGTTAGGATTTGAACTCAAGGTAAGGGTTAAGCACTGCACTCGAGAGATTTAGAGTTAGACATTTGAACTCAAGGTTAGGATTAGACATTTCACCATTTTCGCTACCACTCAGCTTGCGTCCTTAGCAATGGGTGAAGTCCAGATATCCAATAAAAACATCACTTGGTTCGCGTCCTTAGCAACAGTATCTATGTGAACCAAAGTGTTGGCCTTTAAAAAATGTTGCCCCTTTTTGTCCCACTATAGCCCCTATTTTCTTCTGGAGTTTGGTTTTCTTGAAAGTTTTAGGAGGCTTTTTCGTCTCATCCGAAAGTGATAGCTACCCTTATGGGTCTGGTCGAAAGTAGGAGGACATGAAGGAGCCTTGCTTTCATTAGAAAATTGTAGGGGACGTTTTGTCTTTACACCGAAGGTTTAAGGAGACCTTTTTTAAAACAATCGCAATATCTTGGTATTAAAATGTGACTAACACAACCTCCGAAAATCGTAGTTAAGCTATCAGAAAATGTCCGAATATTTTAGGCGAATGGAACGGTTATCCAGAACGTTTTAGCTTTTCACAAGCTTAAGAAATGTCTAGGCAATATTTGCGCCTTCGAACAGTTATTTTAAAGAAAAACGTCGCTGGGTGCCCCTGCTTGATGATGATAATGTTTTATATAATCAAGCCCCGTCCACAAGTATCCGGATATTTTGAATCCGAAAATTGTTCTATACCGATTCAAAAATTTCCACGCCCGCACGTCGGGTTTTCAAATCGAATTTGGCCGTCTACACGTATGCAGATTCACTCTCCGTTCGTCAGCTAGTTGCACACCTGAAATTGAAGTCCAAGAAGTAAAGAAGCCATAACATTGCGCACGGCACCGCCTTGAATATTCACTTTAAAGAGCTGAGCTCGATCTTGTGACATCACTGGATGAAAAAATATCCGGACATGAGAGGACACAGAGGCTTTTTACTGGAAGTACCATCCCACGCAGGGATGTTTTCTCCGCGGGAAGCTAATCCGACTTAATCCCATTTAATATGTCGCGCTCCTCGAAAGTGCGAAAATTTTCTTGTCGTGTATTAGATTTCAGATACATTTTCTTAATCTTCATTTCACGCCAGAATAAATTAGTTTGCGCGCAAAGGGCTCCTAAAAATATCACAAGGTTTGTCCCACTTCGAGTCCACCTTCTGGAGATACGCCGGCTTGGTAGCTGGAATACATTGCCGAGGCGAAGATCTTTTCCTCCTCGTCGTATTTTCTTCACGACAAATGTTTATATTTGTAGCGAGAATGCAGCGCATATCGGTGGATTTTACTTCGTGCGGTTTGCTACTTCTGAAAGAAGAGTGCCGGATTTCATCGTTTTGTTCATGTTTATTAGTGTTGGCAAATGTAAGGTAAAAGAACCGACCACTGCAAGGTAAGAATTGAAGTTTTAAATTTGTTACTCGGCGAAAAATCGTGGAATTGGAATGCGTGAAACTCGTGAGTATTACCTCTGTTACCTAATGTCATGCGATGACTTCTCGCTTTTTCGATGCGTAGCACGGATACAAGCGATAAATTTCTTTCGCAAAGTGAAGTATAATTTACTTAACGAGACCATTTGACGAATATTTCTCGTTATATGCTTTATTCATATTTGCTTAGCTTATTCAGGCTACATGCCAGGAGGTTGACGACAATGTTTGTGCGCTATAATTATGCTGATAAGCTTCTGCACCTTTAGATTGAAACTCATGTAAGCCAAACGTTTATTAACTCTAGCAAAACAATCTTCTATTAAAGAGGAACTTTTAACGTCTTTCGGGGCCCTAACATGGCGTCAAATTTTTAGGGGAAACAAAGCTTGATTTTTGGCCAAACAGACTATAGCTTTTTTGTCTTTGAAGAGAGCGCGAGGCAAACGTCCGTGAGTACAGTGTAAGCCAGTGATTCTTTAGATAGAGCTAACAAACATAGGCTGCACTTTAGTTGGCACACCAATGGGTGCAGTGTAACCCAGTGATTCTTTAGGTAGAGCTAACAAACATAGGCTGCACTTTAGTTGGCACACCCATGGGTGCAGTGTAACCCAGTGATTCTTTAGGTAGAGCTAACAAACATAGGCTGCACTTTAGGTGGCACACCCATGGGTGCAGTGTAACCCAGTGATTCTTTAGTGTAGAGCTAACAAAAATAGGCCGCACTTTAGTTGGCACACCCATGGGTGCAGTGTAACCCAGTGATTCTTTAGGTAGAGCTAACAAACATAGGCTGCACTTTAGGTGGCACACCAATGGGTGCAGTGTAACCCAGTAATTCTTTAGGTAGAGCTAACAAACATAGGCTGCACTTTAGGTGGCATACCCATGGGTGCAGTGTAACCCAGTGATTCTTTAGGTAGAGCTAACAAACATAGGCTGCACTTTAGTTGGCACACCCATGGGTGCAGTGTAAACCAGTGATTCTTTAGGTAGAGCTAACAAACATAGGCTGCACTTTAGTTGGCACACCCATGGGTGCAGTGTAACCCAGTGATTCTTTAGGTAGAGCTAACAAACATAGGCTGCACTTTAGGTGGCACACCCATGGGTGCAGTGTAACCCAGTGATTCTTTAGGTAGAGCTAACAAACATAAGCTGCACTTTAGGTGGCACACCCATGGGTGCAGTGTAACCCAGTGATTCTTTAGGTAGAGCTAACAAACATAGGCTGCACTTTAGGTGGCACACCCATGGGTGCAGTGTAACCAAGTGATTGTTTAGGTAGAGCTAACAAACATAGGCTGCACTTTAGGTGGCACACCAATGGGTGTAGTGTAACCCAGTGATTCTTTAGGCAGAGCTTACAAACATAGACTATACAGGTGTACATCAGATGGTAACAAGTTTTCCAGTTAAAACTTTGTCATAAAGTGCTATACCATGGCCCTTCGACTATTTCATTATCGCGCTTGTTTTGACGCACAATTGATAGTCAGGAGAGGTCGTATTGTCTAAAACCATAGCAAAAGACAAATTTTCACGCATCACAGCGTTAAGGTAAGGTAATACACGGTATTTCCTTCGGGTACATTTACATTTTCTGTTAGGTTATAGGCGATTAAATCGCATGCAGCGACGAACAAAACGCGAAGCCGTCAGATATTCTAGAACCGTGTTATTTACAGTGCTGTGCATTATTATTGCTTAACTAACTAACTACGCGCTGATGGAAATAAGTTTCGGCCGCTTTAAATTTTGAAACATTTCACTGGTACTGTATAGTCATAATTGGAGCGAAAAGTTAGCACGCGAGCAGGGCGATTCTGCTGTGGTTTCTGTAGTGTGGAAGATATTACGGCAATGAGGCTCCCGAGGTCCGTTCTGGAAATCACAACTACATGTAGGATGAAATGTATTCTGCGTGCAGACGTCTCCTTTTCCAGGTTAGGTTAAATAAACCGTACCAACGGTTTGTCTAACAAAGCTCCCGCGAGACGGTTTCTTGGTGATTTTATTAATTTTTCCGATCCATTTTTTTTTCATCTCTATTTTCGCAGCTTTTGCGATACAAACTAAATTCATTTTTAGTTGTGATGGCATTACACCACTTAATTATGATGGCTTTGGAAGAAACTGAAAATATTGCGCTTCGCGATTTCGCAAAATCGCTGCGGGAATTAAAAAATATTTTCTTCCAAAAAACCGTTTTCACGCTTCTTTCTCTAGTCAATTATCTCGTTTGTCTCGTTTTCTAAAGGTCCTTGCATGAGAACAGAATAAAACAATATTTTATTACCTACAACCTAAAAACCTGATTTTTGACCAGATCGAAACAAAACTGACCTCTGAAATGGAAGAAGAAAAGCCTTTTATTTTTGCCGGCTTCGGCCTGCCGACGCGATCGTGTCTGTTTTGCTTTCATATGATGACATTTTCCTGACAGAAGGGTGTCGGGAAAAACACCTCGCGCTGATCATACGTGACAAAATCCGCCGCGCCTAAGCTAATTAAGAAAAGTCTCCTCGAAAGCTCCATACAATTCCTTATAACAAAATTAAAAGGAATTGTATGGAGCTCTCCGGGATACTTACAGTGCAAGCCCCGTGTGTCTTCTCATGTTTCATAGCGTATTCAACATTTTCACTCTGGAGAGCGAATACAAAAAGTTGTGGATTACACCGGATACGTGTGGGCGAAGAATCCGCCAAGGAAAAGTTCCGGATTCAAAAATATCCCCATACATGTGGATAAATTATTACGTTTTTGCCAAGCATTTGCCTTTCAAATGACACTGCGTATCGTCGTGTGTTAGGTAACGTATGGCCTGGTCGATTGCTTGTCATGCACATCAGAAGTTTCAAGGGAAATTAACGAAGTTCATATCTCAGGTATGACAATCCTGACTGCATGTAAAAAATATTGTTGTTGTTGTTTGTTTGTTTGTTGTTTTTTTTTCAAGTATTTATTGTCCAGAACAAGATTCCACTTCTCTTCTTTTAATTAGCTATCCTAGTTAAAAGTTGCAATTTCACATCTGGCCTTTGTTCGTGGAACAGTAAAGACAATGGTTGGACACTTTCACCGTCTGGCAAAGGTTTGTGTTGTTGATTCAGTAATACCTCATGTACATGAACCTTATTTGTCTCGACCTAAATACGATGTAATGGTACCTGAATGCAGTGCCAACACTAGGGGGCTTAAAGGCGATCAGGCATGCACCCAACCATCTACGATCTTAACAGTTCATATTACTTTGGAAGCTGAAGAGTAAACTATTGTTATGGACGCTGTAAACCATCTTAAGCAATTTGTGCAAGTCACAGGGCACCATACTGCGAATAATACCTTGCGCAGTTTGGTTGTTGACTGCGAAAAGAAAAAGTAATTATGATGCAACAAAGTTATTCCCTCACCCTTGCTACGCGATAGTTGAGCCGACGGCGAACGCTTGGCTGCCACAGGCCAGTTATCGCTGTGGTCTCGTCACCAAGCCTTGTTTCGGAAAAAAATGTTATTTGTTTTTCTTGGATGTTCTTTGAACTCTTATGCCACAGTGGAACCTTGACATAAACAAGTCCTAAGGGACTGGCAAAAATTTTTCACTATAACGAGGTTCTTTTCCACATATTTTATTATTACAAGTGTAAGCCACATCTTTCATTAGACCCGCGAGGACGTCTTATAAAGAGATTCGTTCTATCAAAGTTGCACTGTGAAGACAAAGGAAAGTAAATGATGTGTTATTATTCTATGTTTATTCAGGAATTGTCCCCCGTTTTGACAGCAAAGCTGCTGTTCTAGAGAGCCCGTGGATTTCAAAAAAGTTTATTTATGAAAAAACTGGATTGTGCCTGTCCTTCTCTTATCTTCTTTCCGCTTATTTTGGATCATCAGTAAGTTTTGTACTGCTGACATCATCAAATGTCTCTTTGTGGAGTCTCCAGGGATACCAGGGCCAAACCTGGCAGACAGGTCAAGTGTCATTCAAACCCCGTGAGGATTTTAAGGTACAATGTCTTTCCGGTAACATAATCGATCAAGCTTTTCGCTCCGTCGTAGGATTGATTTATTCAATCATGTCCTCTATTCTGTAGGTTGCTGCTATCGGAAAACAAACGTCTGGGATTAATCCCGTGACAATTAAAAACATTAGGATTGCTGCAACTCAGTGTGAGCGACTACCGCGGCATAGTTTACCAGGTACGAACTCTCTCTTAATGGTCTTCACTTTATCCATAACTGAGTTTCTTAAAACCTTCTGAGCACGTTCAGCTGTCCAGCTGCGTAAAGTCTGTGCACTTATATGAACTTATGAATGATTGAAATATGCAAATAATAGTGGCGGCTTTTTTACTTCGAGGAGCTTCACTGATCAACTATCACTCAAACTTCAATTCTTTTAGGATTCCTGTGCGAGAGCAAAAGTAGTTTTCAGTGCGACAATGGCCATTGCGTAAGCAAAGACCTAGTGTGCGATGGAGACACTGCTTGCGTGGACAACTCAGACGAGAAAAACTGTAAATGCCTCACAAGTGATTTTGTGTGTCCGTCTGGTGAATGTCTTGATGTAGAGAAGCTATGTGACTTGAGAAAGGACTGCAAGGACGGAACAGACGAGGCAAGATGTGGTAAGCAACAGACTCAAAAAAAGTTATAATTATTTCCTGGAATATTTGTTACAAAATCAGGTTCTCATTAATATAGGGAAAAGCTGCTCAGAAGATGCTTTTTCTTGCTCCGGAGGTGGTTGCGTACCATGGTCTCTCACGTGCGATGGAGATGCGAACTGTGAAGATGGAACAGATGAGCCATCTATATGTGGTAATTTTGCATTTTTTACATGTGTTTTTCTTTGATGGCTCTTTTTGCTGCGCATTCAAGTAAACCAGCGATTTGTCTTTCAGCTTAGTAAAATTTAGCTAGTAAACATTTAATGGGTGATACATAAACTTGGTGTAGATGTTTAAACGTTTCAATCTACAGTGAATTGCGTTAAAGGTATTTTCATAGAGTATTAGCAGTAAATTTTTCAATATTTCAGCAAATATAGCTTGTTCTTTTTATATTCATGACTATGCACAGATTAGTGCGCAAGTAAATGTCTTGCTTACCTCAGAATGAAAGCTGCCGCCAATATCCTCAGTTTTTTTCTAGATCTGGACAAAATCCGGACAGAATAGCTGTTACTACCAAATTTTTAGATGGCAATACATTTTTTTTTAATATTTTAGAATGTTGTTTTTTCGGGCCAGGCTGAATATTCTTATTTCTGCCGAATTTATCCTGAGAATATTCTTGTATTATTCTTGAATTATAACAATTTAAAAACAAAAAAATTATCATATACTTTTTGCGGTCTGTTCATTACTTTTTCGTTGTATACTATAGATATGTATTTCATGTACCGTTCATCGTATTGTCATTAGCACTGAACATTTGGCTATAACCAATGCAGGTTTCTTCGTTCTGTTGGGTAGTTTTGCCGTGAGAGGAAGAAATAATTTGATACGGTCAAGTTAAAGAAATATTTTTCAGATTTTCATCTCTCAAAATAATCATCCTTTTCGAAATCTCAGCCTGGGGTTTATTCTTAAAATATTCTTAAAATTTTGCAATTTCAGCCTCGATATTCTTAGCCTGCAATGCAGGCGTATTTTGGGCGAGCGAAAGCTGCTTGTTTATGTTCGTACTGTTGTAGCCGCCATCTTTGATATCATGACGGAGGAAGATTCGAGCAAAACATTCGCGCGCCCGAAGGAAACGCCTACACTGCAGGCTACGATATTCTTATAAAATATATTCCTATAGAAAAAAAAAAGAGTGTACCTACTAGAGGGTACCGTATATTTTAACTTTCCCTTGCTAAACTGTGATTCTAAATACTAGAGCTAGAGTGGACAGTCTAGGAATGTTAAATGAAATAGAAGCGACACTTTCCTTAAAGCTGATGAGCCACAACTTTGAATTTGAAGCAAGACATATTTCGATCGATCTACCATCATCTTCAGTTGTAGGTAGAATCGCATAATTGGATTAAAATCTCGCATTCTGATTGGTTAACGAAGCGAGGTATTTAGCGTGGAATTGCGAGTTAAAAAAGAGGCTAATCGATATTGTTTCGCACCTACGTAACAACTATCGTCAAATTCTAACACAACAACTGCAAAAAAGGTTTTCTACAACGTCATTTTAAAATGTTTTCAAAACCATTGTCACCTTTTGAAGAGTTAAAAACAAACAAAAGCGTTTTCTAAAGTGAGCCGGAGGTTTTTCCTTGTTTTGAACTGAACTACAAATTCTCGGAGAGGCATAAAAAACCTCTTTCGCTCGCGACAACGAGGAAACAAGAAAATCCCGTGAACACGGCCTAGAAAATGGCAAGCCAAAGTTCAACCAAACAAAACGGAGAAGCGACAAAGGAGGAAGTGCCAGGGTCGATTGTCACATATACAGAAGAAGAAATAAATACCTTTAAAGACGACATGGCCCCTGAAAACACGAAAAAGAGTACGCCGCTTGCCATCGTCCTGAATCGTGGTACTTAGAAAAGTACAAAACAGAGCTGAACTTGAACAGCATTTCTAACAGCATTTCTTCTCAAGTTTCAGTGCTTTTGCTTGGACAATTCCTTTCTTCCAGTTTTGCCGCCGAAGAGGTAAAAGGTGTAAATTATTTTCCTTCTCGAGCAAATGACCACTTTGAAAAAGGATGTTATAGAAAAACGGCTTGTAAATTCAGTGAAATACCTCTACTCATCCTTACGATTATTGTAAAGCTTGTTTACATGTATGAAAGTTTGAAAACAAATGTAAAAACAAGCACAAGGTACAAAAAAAGTTGTCGAAGGTTCAAACGTGTACGACTGACCTTGCTTCCTATTCGCTAAGGCAATGACAGTTCTGACAGTTGACTTTGAAATGGCTTTCTGGAGCGCACGCTCAGCATCAAAACAAACAGTATTATTGCTGTTTCCTTTTTCTTCTGATTTTTATTCAATTATGCGATTCAAGGAAAATCCATTACCTGACTCGTGAATTCCACGTTAAATTGCACTTGAAAACCGATATCGCACTCATCACTTCACGATTCGTACGATATCGGTTTTCGCGTGCAATTTAACGTGGAATTCACGAGTCAGGTAATGAATCCTATAATACTGACAGTTACTGCGATTTGGAATAACAACATATGGTGATGCATGATGCAATTGCACGTGACGTTACAACTCGTCATTTCAATTCAAAATTACCGTTTTTAATAAGCGCGAGATAACCAATATTACACACGCAATGGAAAGGTACAAAGAAACCAAATGAATTAAATATTGTGGCGCGAGACAAACCCCGCGGGTTTCCCTCTAAGTAAGTCACGTGACATGGCGTAATAACCATGTGCGAAGAAATGATTGTGAGGCTAGTTGAGTAGCAGATTAAACATGTTTTGTTCTCTTAACGCCGTGTTTTAACTGGGAATCGTGGCATTACACTGGTGGCAGCGGTAAACAAAGACGAACTTCACTGATATATGTGTTCAATGGCGATATTTTCATGGTTTGCGTGACTGAGTTTCATCGTCCTCCGTTGTTTTTCATCCAAAGTCTCTTCGTGTGTTTGCTATCGTGGTCTCGCCCGTTGCAATGGCGGAAAACTCACTTGTGGATTCAGGATTTAAAGGAATGAGTTGTTCAACGCCAGTTAATCCTTTTAAGCGGGAAACCCATTTACATCAGAGTCTGTTTCATCGGTAGACTCATCAATGCATGTGGAGAGTCCAGGTCGGCGATTTCAATCATCGGGCCCGTTTGCATCGCCGCTGGATCCGTCAGTACATGGTAGCAGCGCAAGTCACTGATTTCACTCCAAAAACCCGTTCGCATCGGAGAGTCAACAGGACACTTACTCCATTGATTTGTTTACACACCGCCCGAAGTTAAACAAGCCTATTAAAAATCCTGCGGATTATTATGGTACTCAGTCGCTACGTGATTATTTGAAACACTTTGAGCGTTGCTCTGTTGTTAATGGTTGGAACGAAGAAGAAGCCGCTCTATTTCTTGCTGCAGGCCTTCGAGGAGAAGCCCAAACGGTGCTTAATGGTATGTCTGATAGCGATTGTCGAAACTACGCCAAAATTGTTGACAAATTAGAGCTTCGGTTTGGTGTTGAAAAGCAGCGTGAGTTACATCAAGTGCGCCTTCATAACCGTCGCCAACTGGAAAACGAAAGTGTTCAAGCTCTTGCTGCAGGTATTCGCTCTCTGTCAAGTTTAGCTTATCAGGACTTATCTCCGGACACTCAAGAAAGATTTGCCGTCCAGCACTTTATTGATGCACTCAAGGATCGAGACGACAGGCTTAAATTACGTAGAGATAAACCTCGCACCTTAGATGACGCCCTGTCGCTGGCTTGTGAACTTGAGGCGTTTCGTCTCGTGGATGGAGATGAGCGGAGAAGCCCTCTTCAGGTTCGCTCCGTGGATGACGCTGATAAAGAGCCTGATTTGCTTAAAGCTCAGCTAGATATGCTACGTTCTGACATTCGAGTGCAACAACAACGTCGGGAGACTCAGCAAGTTGCTATGCAACAGTTAGTTGAGCAGATACAGCAACACTCCAAGTCACTCTCTTTGAACACCTCTGGTAGCCAACAGCGATTACCTCCTTCACGTTACTCCAACCGCAATGTTCAATGCTGGAATTGCAAAGAATTTGGCCATTATCGTCGTAACTGCCCAAAGTACAGGGTGTTTCAAAAGTTCGTTCCGATTTTTTCTTCGCTTAAATTTCAATGATTATTAAAGATAACTTTTGTAAACCTAAGCATGTCATTCATTATTCATTTAACATTGACTAACTGAAATATTAGCAGCCAGAATGTCTTCCTTTATGATTTCTGACATTTTCTGGGCCGTGAGGTATACAATGTACGAGCTCCCATAGCGTGTCTAAATTCACACTTTTCCAGGTGAAGTGTGGTCGCTGTCTTATCTAGTCCAGTGTTATGGGGGCTGGATCTTTGTATGTTGTCTCATCAACGATAATCCAGATGGTTACTAGAGAGTTCGCATCACGTGAGTTTGCCGGCCGGTCGTCCTTTGGTATAAAGTTTGCAAATTCTTCTGATGCCATGCCTGCATGAAGTGTGCACCGCCTTTTTTCTCTTCAAGGCTTTCCAACGTTTGTTGGTCACATATCTCCATACCGTTGTGCTCGAAACTTTGATATTGTGAAGTTGAAGTTTTCTTTTTACCTTTCGGTCTTGTTGAATTATTACTAATATGCTTAAAGCTTTTCCGATAATATTCTTCACACAGTTTGTAAAAAAACCCGGCCATCTACTCCTTGGTTTGTCTTGTAAGGTCTTTACTTTTGACCACTTGTTCTCTCGTCGTTCAGACTTCTTCAACAATTTGACAATTTCTTTGACTAAATGAACAGAGTACCGTAAAAATAGATGCCTGAGCTCTAGCACAAACAGTGTACGCCTTTATTTTCGTGAAAGAGTAGAGAAAACAAAAGAAAAGGCCAAAAAAACGAAACCAGAAGACCTACAAAATGGGCAGGAAAAATATGGAGGGAAAAAAAGTCGCGTACGTGCACATTTGGGGAAAAAATTTAAAAATTTTCATAATTTCTTCAAATTTTAGTTTGAAATTGCTTTGAACGGTTATTTAGATAAATTTCCTACCTGAATCAGTTTACATTTGCCTAAGGACGCATTAAATGCTTTGCGCAAAATACAATTTACAATCGGAACGAACTTTTGAAACACCCTGTACAAGTCACTTGACCGAGCCAACCCGGGCTCGGGAAACGCCTGCAGGGTGTCGCCCACGGGCCAGGGGGATGCCTAAAGGCGAGTGATGTTGGCCCCACAAGTGGTACTGATGTGAACAATGCATTTTCTCAGCAATTGCCAAACCAGGAAATGACATTTCCTGATACACCCATGGAACGGTCACATGTTAAGGAAAAGTTACGTGGCCTTTACTTGCCAGGCTTTCTTGGAGGCTCTTGTGTCATGTGGTTGATAGACACTGGTGCCGCACGTTCAGTTTTGTCGTTCGAGGTTTATAATTCTTTACCTGCTAGCGTTAAGTTCAGTTTGAGTTCAGAAAATTCTGCCATTGCTCTTGCTAATGGTCAACAAGCGAAAACTTATGGTGTGGGACATGTCATGCGCCTTGGTAACAGCGAGTTCCAAATACATGTAATTGTTGCTGAGATTGAGGGTGAGGGCATTTTGGGTATGGACTTCCTGTCACAAGTTGATTCACGTATTGACATTGCGACAAACCAACTGTCAATTAATGGCGAAGTGTTTAATTGTTCTTATTTCAAGAACCAACCCCTTAGTTCCAGATGTATGGTTCGACGGTCAACCATGATTGAACCTAACACTGAGGTGATCGTCCCAGTCCTTGTTCACAAGCGTTCATTTAACTTAGACCCAAAGTCGTTTCAATTAGGCACGCGATTGTTAGAACTATGTCTGAACTCACATTTGCAACAAAAGGGACTTTATGTTGCAAGGACTGTGGTTGATGTTACGGAGGACAGGGTGGTCCCCTTACGTGTTTTCAATATTTCTAATGAAGTGTTTCATTTGGCTGCTGAGACTGTGATTGCCCTCGCTAAGCCAGTTACTGATGTCGCCTCACTAGAGCTTAATGAATAGAACCATGACGGTGCTATGGGCCAAGCTAGAGTAATAAATGAACATGTGTCACAAGGAGCAGTCGATATGACTCTACCGAAGGCCTTGCAGGAACTACTTGAGAGAAGCACAGATAATTTAAGTGACAGTGAAACTGAGAGACTGCAGGAGTTGCTATTCAGTTACAAGCATGCGTTCTCAATTTCAGACGGGGACTTAGGCACCACGCACATGGGCCAGCACAGAATCGATAGGGGCAATGCTCCAATCCGAATTCAACCCCGGCGAACTTCACCATGGAAACATGATGAGATAGAACGACAAGTCACTAACCTCCTACGGCAGGGTAAGGTGAAGGAATCGTCCAGCCCCTGGTCTTTTCCGGTTGTGCTAGCAACCAAAAAGGACGGTAGCCAAAGGCTGTACGTGGACTACCGCCAGCTCAACGCAGTGACGGTAAAGGATGCCTTCCCCTTGCCTCGTTGATGATTCTCTTGCTGCTTTGAGTGGTTCCCGATGGTTCTCAACTTTGGATCTTGCCTCAGGTTATTGGCAAGTGGCAATGGTACGGGCACCCAGGAGAAGGCAGCATTCGTAACTTCGAGCGGCCTGTATGAGTTGACCGTGATGCCTTTCGGCCTCTGCAACGCACCCAGCACCTTTGCCAGATTGATGGAACTTGTTTTGAAGGGCCTACATTGGAAGATTTGTTTAATCTATCTTGATGATGTGATAGTTATGGGACGCACGTTTGAAGAAGAATTAGAGCGGTTGAAAGAGGTGTTTGAGCGAGTAGCCAAGGCAGGACTAAAACTTAAGCCAAAGAAGTGTTTTCTTTTCCAGAAACGGGTTTCGTACCTCGGACATGTGGTCACGGAAAAAGGCATTGCTGCAGACCCTGAAAAGGTGGAGCAAGTTCGCACCTGACCCACCCAAGAAAACAGTACGGAGGTCAAAAGTGTCCTGGACTTGCCTCTTATTACCGCCGATTTATCCCTGATTTCTCGACCATAGCTAAGCCGTTGTACAAGCTAACGGAAGCCAAGGCGGAATTTGCTTGGACAGGGCAATGTCAGCTGGCTTTTGACAGCCTGAAGGGTTTACTTACGTCCGGTAGAGTTCTAGCCTACCCTACTAGGGAGGGAAAGTTTGTGCTAGACACCGATGCGTCAGACCATGGCATTGGGGCAGTGTTGTCACAGTTTCAGGACGGGGTGGAAACACCTATTGCGTTTGCAAGTCGGACATTGTCCAAGTCTTAAAGGAACTATTGTGTGACCCGTCGTGAGCTCTTGGCAATCGTTGAGTTTGTCAAGCAACACCGGCATTACCTACAAGGTACAAGATTCTGCATTCGAACTGATCATGCCCCTTTGCGTTCTTGTTGTCCAGGCCAAAGATCCCGAGGGACAGCTTGCACGTTGGCTTGATTACTTGAGTACTTTCGACTTCGAGATCCAGTATCGACCAGGACAGCGACATCTGAATGTTGATGCACTTTCCCGTAGACCCTGTGATGTCCGTTGTAAGTGGTGTAAGGGTTGGAAGTCACAGTAGCGAGCGTCATTTGTTGATGTGGGTGTTCAGACTGTGATGCATGTCCCTTGCAAGGACAACGAACAACCTGTGACTTGTGAAGAACCTGTTGATGCTCGTTGTGCCACTGTTAAGTTAGAACCTACCTGGACTTCAACTTTCTTGAGGGAACAACAGGAAGCTGACTTTCATCTCGAGGTTATTATTGGTTGGAAGGAAGCCGGCAAAGAAAAACCATTGTGGGAAAATGTGTCGCCTCAGAGTTGTGTTGTGAAGACCTTGTGGTCACAGTGGGACCGGCTGCTCTTCAGAAACCGTGTACTTTGCCGCAAATGGGAAAGTGACGGAGGTGATCAGATTATTGACCAGGTCATTCTTCCCGAGAGTCTTCGACAGGCTGTCCTTGAAGCTCATCATAGTCATACGACTGCAAGTCATCGTGGTATACGGAAGACCCCAGGCGCTCTTCAATCTCGTTATTACTGGCCTGGACTTACTTCAGCAGTTCACAGATTGGTCGCCAGGTGCCATTTCTGTGGGTCTAAGAAAACCTGGGGACGCAAACGTCGTGCTCCGTTAAAGCAGTTCGTGGTGGGAGCTCCCATGGAACGAATCGCGATTGACATTCTTGGCCCACTGCCAGAAACCCCGCGAAAGAGCAAGTTTATACTCGTGGTTAGTGATTATTTCACTACGTGGACTGAGAGTTATCCAATACCAGGAGGCCACCACTGTTGCAGAGAAGCTTGTGAGCGAGTTCATTTGTCGCTTCGGTGTACCCCTTCAGCTTCATAGCGACCAAGGAACTAACTTTGAGTCAAAGGTGTTTGCTGAAGTCTGCAGGCTGTTAGACATTGAGAAGACCCGCACCAATCCACTGCATCCCCAGTCTGACGGACAGGTGGAGCGTTTTAACAGGACCCTCATTGAAATGTTACGTGGGAAGATCCAGCAAGACCAGACAGACTGGGATCTACAACTTCTAACTTGCATGATGGCCTATCGAGGTGCTGTTCATGAGTCAACCGGGGTTTCACCTAACCTCTTGATGTTGGGTAGGGAACTGGAGGTTCCCCTGGATGTCATAACTGAGAGACCGCCTGATGTATCACCACTCAAGACGGACTATGCACAAGCTGTTTAAAAGAGATTGGCTAGTGCGCATGATTTGGCCAGGCGTCATTTGAACAAAGCAGCTGTACGGCAGAAGCGGAACTACGACAAACGGCTTTCCGGTAGACCATTTGTTATTGGTGATTCTGTTTGGCTACATAACGTTCGGAGGAAGAAGGGAAGAAACGCCAAACTTGACTGTCCTTGGGAAGGAACCTATCTTGTAATATCGGTGCTATCGGATGTGGTGTACCGTATTCAGAAGAGCCGAAAGGCAAAGCCTAAGGTCGTTCACTCAGACAGATTAAAGCCTTACCTGGGACCCCACTGGAGAGATGGTTATCGAGCGCAAGACAAGAGGGGATACAGACATCGGTTGTGGATTCAAATTGCGTGGACGAGGGACAGTCAGCTCCGGTTAACGCGAGAGAGGGAGTTGAGCGCAACGAAACGGAATCTACGGAAACAGACAAGGATAATGTTTCCCCGAGATTCCAGAATGCTGATTTCATTAGTGATGATAACGGTGACAAGCCTGAGTATGTGAGGAAACCTGAGCCTCGTGCGAAATTGACAACCTCTGTTGCACATGACCTCAACCAGGCGGGTGTCGGCTGTCAAACAGCTGAGTCGACTGTTCAAGGTTTACCTGGGATTGATTCAAGTGTTTGTGGGAGACCGTCAAGGCAGCGAAAGCCACCAAGTCGATTCCGAACTTGGGTGACTGATTAACCTGAAATGTTCAGGGACTGACAAGCATTATAGGACAGTCTAGGCAACTAGACAAGTAAAAGTTAATGCCTTTCATTACCTAAGAACTGTAGACGCTGGGCACGTTGATGAACGAGCATTTGAGACTTGATCTGTTGCGTTTAATTGAAGTTGTTTTCGGAAACGATCTGTGAAATAGTGGACCAGCACTGAGACAGTGCTTAAGTAGGGGGGAATAGTGTGGCGCGAGGCAAACCCCGCGGGTACCCCTCTAAGTAAGTCACGGGACATGGCGTAATAACCATGTGCGAAGAAATGATTGTGAGACTAGTTGAGTAGCAGATTAAACATGTTTTGTTCTCTTAACGCCGTGTTTTAACTGGGAATCGTGGCGTTACAATATCAAAATCTGTTTAAGTGTATAACATGCAGCAATAAGAAATACACAAATAAATAAATATATTAACGTTGATAAAAGTAGTAATAATAAACAACACTACGTAATAGTCAAATTGTTCCTTTCAGGGTCTTCGCACTGTCCGTTGCATAATCTGAGTTGTGATTGGTTTAACTATAACGATTCATTAATATTGCACCAGTGTGTTGGAAACAAAGGTATGGAAAAAAGAGTCTTGTCCTACATTTGTTGATAAATGAGAACTACTTTTTACCTGCAACAGTGAAACAGTCGCTTAATATTATATTATCAAAAAAGCAATTGCAAAAGCTTAGTCTCCATACTGGAAAATGAGCCCAATTACTTCTGTAAAATTCGTTTTGTTCATAACGTGCACAATGTATTTCTGCTAATAAGCAGCAGGTAAATTGGTGAAATCTGAGTAGTCCAGGTACCCCATCGGGGCGAAATATCATACAAATAAACTCATTTATAACATAACAAAAGTCAAAGCGTGCGCTGTCATTGGTCAATTGCCCATTTACTTTTTCCCATGGGTGAATTGTAACAAAAGCTAGTGTGCTCAAAGCCGTACGCGCTATTTTCAACGCTACTGTATTTTTTATACATCCTGGTTGCAAAGATTTTTTCAGAAGAAAAGCATTTGCAAAGAATGATTTGCACACGCCATAGCATAAGTAGATTACAGCACTCACGTCATTTCCTCTACTATTTGTGAGCAAAATTAAAAGTTTCTCCCTTTTGATTATGTTATAAAACAAATGGTAAACGGCTCACCGTGTACTATTGATTTTAAGTTGCACTGAGGAGGATACTCGACTACCGCCTATTGCGACTCTTGCGCTTCTTTCGTGCTTAGCAACCTCCCGCGTGCATCCATAACTCAATAGCACACGCTGAGCCGTTTACCATTTGTTAACTTTACTATGGTTTATCATTTCTTGCTGACAAAAGAAATTACATTGCTCTCTACTTACGAAGTCTTTCTTATGCATTGTGTTAGTTAAATGCGATTTTGAGGATGGACTGTGCGGGATGGAACAAGTTAACTGGCGCGTTGGGTCTGGCTCAACACCCACAAAAAACACTGGTCCGGATTATGACCACACCACATTTCTACCTGAAGGTTCTTGGTTTGAGTGATACTAAGTCTTAAGCATTTCAGTTTTCTCTTCGTATTCCCTCTTGGAAAGGCCCCACCAAGTGCCACAAACCATCTCATGAACAGCAAGCTGCACTAAGTTTATATTTGAAAAAAATTAAAATAGTTATACAACAATATTAGAAACAAAGCAATAAAGAAAATGCTAAAAGTAACGAATAGCTCTTACTGTAAATGATGGGCTGATACATCAACTGAACTTGACAGCTGTTCCAAACTAAACGTTCTTATTATGTCAACGTGTAAAAGACAAAAGCTTTGATAAGATTTCTGGTGCACTTGGTTTGACTCTTCAGTCTTTTTTTCTTTCTAAGTTTAATTATGTATTTATTTCTGTTATTCCTTTTTATTTATCTAATTATCTATCAAGGAAAATACCTATTTCTGGAAGCATCGGAGCAGAAGGCAGGTGAGGGAGCCATTCTGGTCAGTAGTATAATTGGTCCTGGTAAATCTATTTGTGTACAGTTTTGGTATCACACGAAAGGAAGGGATGTCGGAAGCTTGAAAGTCTACATTCAAACAAATCAAACAAAAACGCTGGTTTGGAATACGACAGGTGAACAAGGTGACAAATGGAACTTTGGACAAGTTGGATACAAAGGCGGCTTGAAGAACTACAAGGTAGGGGTAATATTGCAACAAATAACTTTAAGTTAATAACTGTTCTAAAAATTGCTATCCATACTAATGGTGATCTTTTATTACCGAGATTTGACAATCAGAAAACGAGAGGGCTAGTCAGACGTTGTTGTTGTTGCTGTGGATTGATGATATGAAGAAGATAGTTCTCGACCATAATACGCAAGGCTATGGGCAGATAGTTCAGTCACGAATTGACTGATTCTCCCCTGGTGACCATTTTAAACTTGACTGGAAAATTTGTAATGACAGTGCGTAGGACCGCAAGTGAGCTTACGTCACTCAATTTAACTTACTGTATAGAATGACAAATCCCTTATAAGCGAAAACAGATCTCGTTGTTGAGTGATATGGCAATAATAAATATGTTCGTTGAACTGAGATATGGCACCTTTAAACTCGTCTGATTCCTCTTTCCAGGTCATCTTAGAGGGGGTTGTTGGTAGTGGAATTTACGGAGACATTGCCGTTGATGATCTATCCTTCCTTAGCGAAAATATATGTGACACCATAACGGGGAATGGTTAGTTTACCATTACTAAACTTAGTTAAATCCTACTAAACGTCTGGCCGTACGAAGAAAGCCTCAATTAGGGCTTGAACCTAGTACAGTCGAACTTGAAATATGTTAAATGGTATGATTTATAGTACTATTCACAATTTCGCATTGCCCATAGTACGTAGTGTTTGCCCCCACTCTCCAATTTGTTCCTAACCATTGTTACCAATTTCTTCTGGGCGGGGCAATAGTCCCTGAAAGAAAGAAAAGAAACCGAGAAGAATATGCGTGTGCAAGATTTTGGGGACTAAACAGAGCGCATTATGAGCAGTGCGAAAATCGTGAATTCACTGAATTCTATAGTATCATTTACTGACCTAGTGTCTTACATCTATATTATCTCCGGAGATTTTGAGAAGGTCCTGGTCGTGATAGTTTAAGACCACTTAATATGTTCGAAGACACAGGTTAAACGAATGTGTTAACGTTACCGTTTTATTTTCAACTGCTGTATTTAACAGAGCTTCCCGGATGTCTATTTGAGCAGGATCATTGCGCTTGGAAGACGAGTGACAACTGGCGAATGAGTAAACTTTCCCCCTTGAAATTTTTGGAAGAGGATTGGCAAAACACCCTCGGTACGTATATTGCCCCCTTGCGTTTTAATTAACCAAATTGAGCATTTCCCTGTAAATTTCTTAAACGTGATATTCTACAGGAGGATTTACATATTTGCAAGGTTGTTCATGGACTAACAAAGAATCGGGATGCTATGGGACTTTGAAAAGTCGACGCATTTTGCCTGAAGCAGGTTGGAATTGTATGCAGCTCTGGTATTATCTTGAAACCATCGGATCTAGTTCTCTTAAGGTGTCTTTAATAATCAATGAAACCAAAGCCATTTTGTGGAGTTTAGTCTCTCATCAAGATCAAGGAAAAACTGGACATTGGATGTATCTTCGCTTGCCAATCGACTCTGGCTCAAGGCCATACCAGGTGACTACCATAGCTAAATAAAAATCTCTAAAGCTATTGGATTACAAAAAAGCTTAGTTCGCTCAATTTGGGTTGATGCTGCGCAACCCTATCCTGAGTTGGAAAAGAAGGAGGCAGCCGACCTGATTCTATCAAAATGAAAATATAACTGATTCCTGTTTACTTCATCGGATGTTTTCCACTGATAGTTTCCCGACAAGCATCATTTACAATATGATATAGTTTCACTTAACGGACAAAAGAGGCTAAACATGCCATAAATTACGGACCAAACTGCCAAGATTAAAAAAAGGATTTTTGTTTGATTGCATGTTTTTCCAAGTTTTTGTTTGTTGATGGGCAAGCATTTCGGGCTTACTGTATTTGCAATTTATAAGAAGCTTCCCTGCCAAAACGAAGAAACAACTATTGAAAGATAGGTGGCCGGGGCTGCAAGTTATGTTGCCTTTTGTCTTACCGAGAAAACACTTCAGTATCATGACAAGTGTGAAGTCTTTGACGTTTAGTCTTTTTCGGATGTAACTAGGTCCTTCTTGAAGGGCAGACGTCCTCGAAGCAGGCATTCCTTGCCGTGGATGACATAGCTTTTCAAACCGAAGGATGTGAAGTAATTCCCTGGCAAGGCAAGTGTGATTCACCCAGTTGAACAACAACCGCGTAGATTGTTTTCACTGATCTGCAATTATCAGATTCGCTTTCATATAATGTCATTGTTTAGATAGTAAGAAAAACAAGACTTTTAAAATCCCGGTCAATTTCAGCGCGGCTGATATTTGTCAATAGCCCAATGCATTATGATCTTTATCAGTGTAAATATTTTCTAAGGAGCATTGTTCATTTAAAATGTGATTCTGAATTCCTAAAAGTACATCCTGTCGATTACTAAATAAAAAAGCCCTTTTTGTAAATAGTTTCTTAAACACCACCATAGAAATGTACCAGTTAATCAAGAATATCACACACTTTATTCGCACCTTTCACACATTAAATTTCCTGGTACAATTTTCGTTTTTCTGTTGCTGTTTATTATTACCTGTTGGAATATAAATTTTGATGTCTAGTGGCCAAGCTTGGCCAAGTAAACTAATGTTACCTTGTTGGTCCCCAGCTCCTATGAATATTTACGTACACAGTAACTAAATGTATGCCGTTTCAATTTGTCTTTGTTCTTAAAAGTAACATTTGTTCCAGAATATGGAAAAAATCCCCTCAAAACGCAATATTTCTGGAAACTAGACGGAAGCGACAAAGATGTAAGGTATGCTTTAGATTAGAATAGCCTCACTTCCCTTTGAGTATAAAATTAAAACTTGCGATACTAAATGCACGACACGACTTTCATTGTGAGCACCAAAAACACGCAAACGGTTTAAAGGATGCATAGGTACAGAATTTACACCAGCATACTTCAAAAAAATCCTTTAAATCGGGTTAGTGTAGAACATTCAGAAGATGGGGGCTACATCAGAAAGTTTAAACACCTGAAAGTAGACATAGAACAGAAATATGTGACGATAGTTTTTGCCCTTCCAAGCACAAATCGGAGAAATAAGCGTAAAGAGAGTAGTAATGCAGGCTATTACAGGTAGTAACCAATCAGAGCGCAGCATCCATTTTTTCGACCAATCAGAATCAAGCATTTAGCACACGTGACCTCATTGACGTCACAATGCCCATATTTGGGCATAAAAATTCACGTGACCCCATGGGAAAAAGAACACGCACACACAAGTGTTTGATCCACATATTTCACATAGTTTTAATGAACAGACCGCGTAGAACCTGGTAACAAGCGGGACGTATGTGAGGTCCTAATGACGTCACGCCCATTTTTTTACAAATCTAACAAGAGGTCGAGTTCATCCCCAATCCTTTCGTAGCCATAGGGAAAACTGGATCGGGTAGCCACATCGATGACGCGCTTGTCAAACACCAACCCATACTGCTTCACGCGCGGAACCACTTGAATTTGTTTCTTCTCTAAATCCCGTTTGAAATAATAAGGGGTGACAATGTTCAATTGTCGGCGAGAATCCTGAGGCGAGTCTAATTCCGAGAGAATATTGTCTTTCATGGTGTTGAAATTGAGGATGGCCGACCCCCGAACATTCAAGGTGAAACCGCGTACCTTGCACACCACTTTGCCTCCACGGGTCTGGTACCCATAATTCTTGGCGCCCCCAGAAACGAACTCAGTAATGAAGTCCCCATCCAATTCGTCGGTCATGTCTCCCAGAAAATCACCCGTGGTAATAGAGGGTTGATTGGGACGCCACTTGTACACAACACTATCGGTATCATAGTAAAGGACTTGCTGTTGAAGGGTGTCGAGGGACTCGTAGAGCTTGAGCCGAGCATGGCACGTGGTGAAAGCCGCCACAAAGATGTTGGTTTTGGTGCCTTTGACGGCATTGTCTTGGACACTGGTGTAAACGGCCTCCAAGATGTCGTCGGTACAGAGGCGGAGAGTGCTGATATCGAAAGCAGCATCGGAGATGAGCCTGAACAAATGGGCAGGGGATTGGACAGTGACGGTGGTGGGTTTGTTGATATGCTCGCCAAACTTGCCCCAGAAACTGTTCAACATCAGTTTGGCAATGGCCTTGCGACCAGGATTTTTGGCAATGCTGGCGATGTCCAGTCGGATGCCCTCTCGTTCCTGTTAGCGGAGAATGTACTCTCGTTTCTGCTCGAGGGTCTGACACCAACTGGGCCACCCCGCGGATTCTTGTTTCAACTTCAACCAGGTGTTGACGTAATTGGCGAAAAGTCCTGTGTGGCGTTGCTCGGGGGGAAAATGCCAGACTTCGTGGATCTTAACGAGAGTGTACCCCTTTTCGACGGCCTTGACCAACTCAGGGGTGCACCAGGTCCCACGTAGCATGCGATCAGCGTCCGAATGAGGGCAATAGTGGGTTCTGGTCAACATGGGTTGGGCTTGCTCTGTCTGGACACAGGCGCGGCAGAGAGGAAAGGTGAGCTTTTGGCCACAGCGTACAGGCAAGACGGGGTGGAATAGGCCAGCCGGGGGAAGAATGTCCACGGTGGCCAATCCAAAATACGAATCCAGGGACTGGTCTGCAGGTTGCGTGATGATCGTCGGATGACCAATAGGGTAAGGGCAGTTCTTGTTCACCCACGGGTACAGGGAGGTCACATCCACATAGCGTATCTCCTCACCCTCCCCAGCCACAGCATGCAGGGCCACTGCGCCGGTGCGACCCCCAAAAAAGGCCTCGCGAGGTTCCAGGGGTGGGGGGAGATCGAATGACTTCAGGAAACGTTGGACGGCTTCATCCGTGTCCACCAGTTTGTCCCACTCACACTCCCACATTTCGATCACCGTATAGCCTGCTCGGAGCAGGGCCATGCGTTTGGAGAGCGTGGCCTGATACAGTTCCTCCACGCTTCGGTCTGGCACCGCATAATGCTTGACGGATCGGTTGGGAGAACAACAGGGACAGCCATGGTAGAGACACCCATGAAACTCGTAGACAGTACTGGTCAGGGGATCGTACCCATCGACGAAATAACTATTGGCGATGGTCCGAACAGACTGTTCGCCCCCATTCCGAACGTGTCGAATATGGTCGGCACAGGCCCCCTCCTTGGGAAGGAGGTGTTCTTGGTAATAGAGCCACTGCAGGGCCTTGAGGGATTGGTTGACCTGGGCCCCTCGCCAACCTCCCATAGGTTCGACGGCGATAGTATCTGGGGTGAGATGGTGCTTACGCCAATACAGATTACAGGCACTGGCGATCGTGATGCACTTGGCCATGGGATTGAAGCCAGCCTGCCGTTCAAATTCTTGCTGAAAGGCTTCACAACCCGCTTTCAACAGAGCCACATCTGATTTGCAATAGTCGATCATTTCTTGCTTGAAATTGAACGTGACATGACGACGGACTTGGTCCGCATGCCAACGGGTCAGTTCGTCTTTCTTTTTGACCATCATACCCTCGGGATCGTAAAATTCCAAATCGGGGATCCGACCCACGTGCTGTTGATGGTCGGGGGTGTTGAACAAATGAGGAAAGAAGCCCTTCTTTAATTCAGTCAAATTGAAGGTGCTGGGAAAGGAGGCGAGTGGCATGGGCAAGAAACAAAACAAGTCAATGAATTTGAGGGGTCCGCTCCTGAAGGACAAGACTTTAGCGCCCACAGTCAGTTGATCCACCACCTCGCGTTGTTGCTGGTACAATTCATGGAGAATAAACATGCCGTCAAAACCTTTCAAATTGTGAAACACCACATGAATCTCCAGCTCTCCCTCGTTGTCCGGGATGTCGGTGAGATCATCTAAATCATGCAAAAATTGTAGGGCACAGTCCTCCCCGTCCAATACATGAATGGTGGTTTCTTCACTGGACGAATAACACAACAAATTGGCCACAAACACTCCCTCTGCATTCTGCATGGCTTCAAAATCCGCGTAAACAAACAGGGGAGGGGGTGGCGCCACCATGCAACCTCCCCCCTCCTCGGTTGGTTCAGACTCTTCCTCGTCCTCCACCACGGGTTGAATGTAACACTTGTGGTCTTGGATGGGCACCCATGCTCGACACACGGGACATTTGGCGTGCCCGCGCTGGTGACGTTTGTTACGGACGACCGTGTACTGGGCCTGACACTTGAGACAGGTTTTGATCGATTGACATTGCTTGCTGTCCACATGATGACGTTTGCAATAGGCACCGTAAAACATGCGGTGACACAGACTGCAATACTCCGTGGGGCGGGTACCGCGCACATAATCTTGACAATCAAATCGACCGCACGCTTTGCAGCGTCTCCCTTGACAAGTATGATTGGTGCGGTCGTTGGTGTTGAACCCCCGTTCACAGTCCAGGCAATAGTAGGAACGATTCACAAACGCAGGAAAGGACGTGCAGCCATCAAAATGATCATGGGATTTCAGTAAACGAATTTGATGAGGGGCGGTGGGTCCTTTGAAGATCAGAAAAAATGGTTTCATCCGGGTCATCACCAAGAGTTGATATTGAGACCCCAACGCTTGTTGAAATTGGCGAAGCTCGGGTAAACCACAGGGACCCTCGGCGACGCTCGCTTGCTGATGTAAGGCCCGGGCTTGACGTTGCTGCACCGGAAACCCACGTTTGTGATTCTCCCAGTCGCGAAACTCGTCCACACCTTGATCTTTATGGCAGTGGGCTCGCATAGTGACGATGGCGCGGGCACAGCATAGGGCATCTCTGTTTCGGATGGGGATGATGCATTTTTTTTTCTTGTTGTCTCGATCCAGGCATAGACGTCCCACATTGCGTTGTTTATGTCGACCAGACCCTCGGCCAGGCATGGAGACAAACACCACATCCACTTGGAAACCGCGATCGGGGTTGAAGGCTTCATTGCTATTCAACTTGCCAGCCAAGGTGGCCAACATCTCATCCAAACGAGCAGTGCGTTGTAAAAACTCCCCCACGGTGAAATTGGCTGTTTGATAAGCGTGGGTGAACCCATGAGCTGTAATGGCAAAATTGACAAAATGATGGGCAGGTCGCTGCTCGCGGCCGAGTTCCGTTTCAATGGCTTGGTGTAACGCTTCGGTCAAAGCCATGCCAATATTATCCCCAGGGACAGGATCCCGCAATTGCCATAATTGCGCATTGAATTGTGCTCGCTCCACCACATCACACCAGCGGCGTCGTCGACCTATAGGTTGCATGGTGAATTGAAAGAGAGGGCCACGGGCGGCAGCCCCTCCCAACTGTTCCCACCGGTCAAAGGCACGGTCCAACAGAGCATCCCCCTCTTCATCGTCACTCAAGAGATACTCCTCCGCCATGACGGCGGAAACACAATTTGAAATTCCCGCGCTGGACGTTGACTTTTATAGACCTAACCACGTGATCCCTCACCAACAGGGATTGGTAGACAAGGCTCAGGTGAGAGTCAGGTGAGGGGGTTGATCGACAGGAGGAAGATCAGGGGTGGTCCCCCCCCCATGGGTACAGATTCCTTCAGTCTCCTCTGGGCCTGGACCGAGATCAGTGATTGGTGGAGGGAACCCTAGCTATTAGTCCATCGTCCAGAACAGACGTCAGTTGTGTTCGAGATGCCCAACAAAAATCCAGAGAAGGCGAAACAGTTAAAGCACGAGTGGTATATGAAAAACAAAGAGAGAGTGTTGCAACAGAAACGTGAACGGCGTGCGGCCCAGAAAAAGCTCAAACCACCACGTCCACCCAAACAACCCCCTACGCCAGAACAGAAAGCCAAAGCCCGAGAGTCCAACCGACTGGCCTGTCTACGGTATCGAAAGAAAAATTTGGTCCAAGTACGTCAACTGAATCGGGACTATTACCACCGTCACCGCGAGCAAATTGTGCAGCAGCAGCGGGACCGTCGTGCCAGGAATCGACAGACCAGAGAGAGTCCATTTCGAAAGTTACGTGCCTTAGGAGACGTGTGTGCCGCCCGGTTAATCGAAATAGAGCATGGATACGCCCGGATCGAGCCAGCCCAAGAAAAAGAGGGATCCCGAGACAAATAAACGGAATCAAAAACTGTATCGACAGCGAAAGTATGCGGCCGTGAACGGGATCGAGGAGGTGAAAGCCCTCCACCGTCGTCGTTACAACAAACGCATGGCGCGAATGAAAGCCAACGGAGAGTACGAGGCCTTCAAAGCCAAAAAGGTCCAGGAGGGCATGCGACGCTACCATGCCATGTCCGAGGAAAAGCGCAATGAGGTGAAATGTAGGAACGCGCAATGTCAAAAGAACTGGATGCAGAGATTGAAGGAGGAGGGGACCTACGAGGCCTACAAACACCGGTTGAATGTGCGGCGGCGGGCGTTGCAAGCGGAGAAAAAGCGAGCCTTAGGCGAGGAGGAGTGGAAAGCCTTGCAGAAACGAAAATATGAGCAGCGGATGGAATCGATTCGACGTCAACGCTGGCAATGGTTGGACGAGCAATTGGACCGTCCCTTTCCCCTCCCGTGGTTACCGTTAGAGTGGGCTGAGTCCGAGCCTGAGGAGGATACAGTACAAACCCTTCGTGCGAACGCGTTGCAGCAAATGGACCAGTATTTGTAAGAACAATATGAGTTTATTGTTGTGGCAATTCAACAAGGTTGTCTTTTTATGACTATGTTAATGTTGTTCGTGTTCACATGCCCAATCTCAGTTTGGTTTTCATAATGCGTCTGACAATGCGCTCCGTCAGGGTTTTGCGGCCAGGGAGTTGATCAATCTTGGCAATCATCTTGCGATCCGCCACCCATTTATCTTTTAACGTCTTGGCTTTATCATAGTCCATGTCATGCACTTTAGCAATCCTGTCTAACCGGTTGATGCCGGGATCCCCACGGGCCAATCTTTTTTTCAAATGGGTCCCAGGTCCCATGTACTGATAGCCGGGCTAATGAAATTCAATGCCCGTCTTGTTGAGGAGGTTTTGCACATCAAATAACTTGCCCCCGCGTTGCGATCGTCGTCGCCTCGGTCGGGCACGGGGCGCAGCAGCACGGCGTCTCCGGGTCCGTCCCATCACGGGGTTTTCCACGTTTTCCACTCCAACGCTTTCTTGGCCAGACTTTCGGCTTTCTTTTTGGCGGCGTCGGTCGCTTTTTTGCGAATCCCGCGCTTGACCGCTTTCTTGATAGATTCCACACGTTCACTGGGTGTATCCCACGGTTCTGCACCGTACGTGTCTGAAAAAGGCAACTCTTGCGCCAACTCCGCGCTGCTCGGTTGAGGCGTAAACTTGAGTTTCTTTTTGGCACTAGGGGTGATTTTCGGTTTGGGCGGGACAGGTGGTTTTCTGGGTCCTGCAGGCGTGGACCCTTGTTTTATACCCTGGGTCGCCTTGACCAATTGCGTAAACCACGCTTGCGTAGGCCCCGCCTCAAAATCATCGTCGCCAGGGGTCGTGGCCCCTGTCGCGCTCACACCACCGGCCGGGGCCCCAAACGGTTGGCGCACTTTTTTGGTCCAATGGCGTAATTGACGGCTCACGGCTTTGAGTTGAGGCCGTTTCCAGGCATCGGGGGCATCACTGGTCAGGAGCACATGTTGTTTGGCGGCCAAATCGGCGGCTTTGGTCAAGCAGGTATCTTCCACCAATTCTTGTTTGTACTTGTCTTCTAATTGTAAAAAAGCAGGGGCGTTGTCCACCGTGGTGCTTACCATCTCGGGTTCCATGGTGCAACTGAGGTGTCTTGTCTAGCGCATGCAACGTTTATAACATCGGTAGAGTTCAGGCCAGAGGGCACCGCCTTTTTGAGCCATCATGATGGCGCGTCGTCGTTTCACGGAATGCGCGGGTTTGGCCATGGCGCGTAAACTCTGGGCGTGGGGTTTGAGCAACGTGATGGTGTGTCGGGAGCGGGGGACGGTGCCACGGAGGGTGTTCATCACCAATTCACTAATCGCATTGATCTGATCCGCATTCGCCATCCGTAACAATTCTTGTCGCTTGTGTTGATTGGCTTCTTGTAAGACGCTTTTCAAGAACGGGGCTTGACGTTCCATGCGCCACTCCATGATGAATCTTGAGTTCAGGCAAGGACCAAGGTCTATTTATGGTAAAAATGGCCCCACACCTGCCACACAATTCGCCATGATAATGCGTTTGCATGTGATCTCGACACCGTGAACACAGGACCGCGTCATACTGTTCGTCCCAGTCCAAAGCAAACGTGACGGCTTTTCTTTTCTTGGGAGTGGTCCCCTCAACGTCGGTGCGCCCGCCGTGGGCGTTTCTTCCTCTTAAACGCCCCAGGCGAGAGAGCCACTGCCAACATGGGGAGCACGCCTCCACGTTGCAATCCACGTCGACGGCGTCGTATTCGGGGGACATAACGATGTCGGCGTCCATTGGGTCCACGGACCATCGTCCAACTAACACCTGTCCAGGTCCACCCAGGTCTTTTTATACATTTTCATTACATGATGGAACAATTAAACGATTCCCCCGAATAGCGTTTCCGTTTGCCTGATTCCACTTCTCGTCGGCGTTTTTCGCCAATTTTGATGGCGCGTTTGGTTTGATGTTCCCCGATGGCTTTAGTGCCCTTATAGCCGGCTTTAAGAATCCCGATAGGCAGGGCAGGCGAGACACCCCCCACTTGACCATAGGTCATACGCCGTGGTCGTTTGGCGGGGGGTCGACGTCGGGTCGTGGTGCGTTGGCGTTTGCGTCGGGGTCCCATGACAGATCCTTTTGAGTGTGGTGCACCACGAGCCTCTTTTATACATGTCACATCAAGCTGCAATCAGGTCTTCTGGTATAACCCTTCTTTCTCGCCCAGGTTCGATACGAGTCCTTGCTGCCACTAGCGCGATACTGACGTTTGTAGTTGGCCACCATTTGTTTGGCGGCCCTTTCTTCGGCTTTAGAAGGAATCTTCCACATATCCTTGTCCTTCAACAACTCAATACCTTTCTTCCAATCCACTAGGAACGGTCCTATCCCACCCTTCATCCTACGCCGACGTTGTGGGCGTTTGCGTTTGGCGCTTCGACATTTGCCACACATTGCGCTTCGACGTTGGCCACACATGGTACTGGGACGGTAGAAGGAAGGACACTGTTTTTTATATCTTGTTTTCACGGTCGTCGACCCCGTCCACGGGCTCGGCCACGGTCACGACCACGTCCTTGGCGGGGTGGCGGTGGTGGACTTGGACTGGAGGTTCGCGTAGAGGTGTGGCGCACGGAAGGACGCCCTCCCTTTTCGTACAACGTGGTAACGGTATTGGTATGCGTGATATTGCGAATGCGCCTCCCTCGAGCACGTTCTTGAGCATCTTCATTGAGCAAATCCAACCGTCGCCTTAATCCCCGCCGTCGATCGTCCATCGTCCTCATCGCCATCGTCGTCCTCCAACGGAGGAGGGGACGAATCGGGGGACGGAGGAGAGAGCACTCGGGGACGTCGTCGCGGTTGTTTGGCCGCGATGGTGGGACGTCCTGTCGGGGTCGTCATCGTGGAGGTGGTGGTCCTGGTCCCTGCCCCGGCACTGCGGCGGGTGGTGGAGGGGCGTGAAGGAGCGGTGGTGGTCGTGGCGGTGGTGACAGGTCGTGGTCTGGGTCGTCTGGAGCTGGTGGTGGTGGTGGTGGAGCGTGTTCGAGTGGACGTGGTGTGACGGGTTTGGGTCGCCGTGGTGGTGATGGTGGTGGCCGGGGCGGTGCCTGTGCCTGCCACGGGCGGTAGCGTAAACGCATTCAAAGCATCGTCCACATTGACCGGGTAGGTCAAATTAAAATCCTCAATCTCTTGATCCAATTGGGCTCGATCGACCGGGCGGGTCAATTCGGTCACCATGTCCGTCATGCTGCTGAGGTCCTGGAGGGGAGGAGGTGCGGTGGGGGAGCCCACCCCGGCGGGCGAGAGGGTTGGAGTGTCCATGCGGGTCGATAAGTCAAGTTGTTGTCCACCTTCTCTTTGCCGGCGGACCCTGGCGAGTTCTCGTTGCAGCTCGTTTTCGAACGGCAGGGACATCCACGGGGAGGGTATGCACTTGCGCCTTGCCTTCTCGGGGCGTTAAATGACTCCACAAGCGGTACCGATCATCCGACGCCGGATGCACATCCAACATCAAATAGCCAAAGGGACGGGACGTGACGCGTTTAAATAGGCGCAAGACTTGACGCCATCGGTCGGGAAAGGCTTGCAGTAAAATGGTCCGTATACCCGTTTGATCCCGGGGATTCTTGAAGGCCACGATGTAATGCGCGTTGCGATTGATGGTCTTGGAAAATTTGCCAGGCGGGAATAAATCTTGCGTCAAATACAAGACGGTGATGTTGCGATGATGGGAATCTTTGGTGAACAAATCCAACACGCGTTTGTCTTGTCCCCCTTCTTCCATCAGATCATCTAACACCAACACCCCTCCGCGCCTCCGACCAAACCATTGGGTCAAATGACGGGGGTCCGGTAACCCGCGATGAAACTGAATCCCATCCTTCTTTTGCATACGGTCGAACCGGGGTTGCCATCGGTCGTACGCATAGACGATCTTGTTGGGTTTGACTTGAAACACGTTGAGGTACCGTAACCATTGTTCCACTAACTCGCTCTTGCCGCTGCCCGACGGGCCAGCCACAATCACACCACTGGGGTGTCGGATCATCCTTCCCACGGTCGAGGCAGACGTCGATAATGACCTGTGGCCCCTTTGGCTCCCATACGTTTATACCGTTTGCTACGTCCCAATTTATAACCGATTTTGGCCGCTTTGGCCAGCACGCTCATGATCCCCCGCCCGTTTTGACGAAAGCGGGGTCGTCGGGAGGAAGCGCGTCGTCGTCGTCTTTGTCTGCGACTGGGCATGCCGTCCAATACTCGCGGTAGAGTCGTGGCGACTCGAACTGAATGAGATGTTCCATGGTCTCTCTTAAATGCGTTTCACTCATGGTGTCCATGTAGTGTTTGAGAAAGACCCAGTCCAGGTCTTGGGCCAGTTGTCGGGCCATCAACCAACGATACCCATCCCAGGCATCGACGCCTTGGACCGTGTTCACCCGCTCGATGGGGTGTAACCACCGATACAGGGTTTCTTCTAATAGGAACGCATCGATCACACGCTGTACATCGGCTCGCGTAATCATGATGAGATAAAATGACTTCTCCAAGACAGCACGCCTCGTTTTTATGGGTTTTTTAATTTTTAACACTCACAATGATTACAATGCATAAAGGCCTGGCGGCTCACATTCTTTTGCCCCCCTTCAGGTCGGGCATCCACTTCATCTTGTAATTCCTGTTTAATCACACGTTTCAATTGTTCGGCCACTTTCTGATCATTCAACACTAAGTTGTCGCAACTCCATTGACTCAAAAATTCTTGATACGACTGGCCTTGGGCTCGGGCTTTCAGGAAAAATAACGCATAATGGCCACACGTCTGACTATCCAGGGCTTGCAGGGTCATGTCGCTGCGAATCAGGTGCTTCCATTGACCCCACCATTTGTGCAGGTCCGGGTTGGTGTACACGTGCAGGGGGAGACCATAACTGTCAAAGACCTCGCACTTGTTCTGTTCCGTCCACAGACCCAACCAATGCTGTCCCGGTTCTCCCGCAGGATCGGTGTTGACAATGTACGCTTGACGGACCGATGTGGGGGGTGATCGGGGTAGCTGGTCGGCCGGGTACACGCCGTGAAACACGCGTCATAATTGGGGATCTTCTAGGGCCAGGGTCCGCAACACAGTATCACTGAGCGCCATAAACTCCATGACCGGTGTCTTCTGTCTTCTGAGGCAACCTCAGCCGTTGATGTTGTACTTTATACCTCCCAGATGATTGATCTCATACATGTTTTCATACTCGCTCCATACCAACACTGTGATGTTGTGATTGACAGCGCAGCAAAATCAATGATCAGTCGCACATTGCCCGATTGACGGGGGTTGCGATACTGGGGGTCATCCGCTTTTCCACTGGGCACATTGTTGAACATGAACAACGTGCAGTTCTTGCCTTGTCCCCAATCACCAGGCAGCAGCATGGGAATCTTGTTTTCAGTGTAGGCACCCATGGCTTGTAGAAATCGATCGTACCCTAGCAAATCTTCATAGTCTTCTGCTCCAGTGAGTTGCAGGGTTCTGTAAGGGTATTCTTTTCCATTCAAGGTCTGACGTATTTGAGTGACGCCAAACTTTTCAAAGGTATAGGGGTATCTTTGTAGGTCTCCATTGAAGGTATTGGAATGCAGTAACCCGACCATCACTCGGTCAGGAAATCGACCCACAAACACATTGTCTTGTTCCCATTGGGTGGTTCGTCCATCGAAGGAAAAAGTGCGGATTTCGCTCCGCACCACTGGGTAGCGGGCAATCTGTTTGCCCAGCTGTCTTTCTTTCTGCAGTCTGACATAGACGCTGGCATTCAAGGTCACTTTTCTCATCAGCAATGTGACTTTGATGTCTTCTGGGTGAATGGCTGGAAATTTTTTGGCGTTCAAGGTTCCTTTGTTTGGGGTGCCCATCAAGTAGACGGTGTTGGGGTTGAGGAAGAGTTCAAAGTCCATCTGGACACTGGGGACCAACAATTTGCCTGTCCTGAGGGGTGGCAAATGGGGTTGAATGAGGAAGGTGTGCCAATGCTTCTCTAGCAACCGGCTGGTCAAGGCACGCAATTCTGTATTGCCACTCCAATCAGCGCCCGTGGGGGTATCGGAATTGGCTCCTGTGGCTCCCATGATATTCACCACATTCAGCTGATTGACCCATCCTTGAGGGGCTAACTTGGTGGCTCCTTCTTCTCTGGTGTAGTTCAAGAGGGTTTCTAGGTAGGCTCTGTAATGGTAGGTGTTGCTCTGTTCGGTCATGAGGACCCCATTCATGCTCAGGGTGATATCTCGAAAGATGGAGTGCCCAAAATTGTTGACGCAGTAGGTGTTCCTGGTATTGTTGGCATCGGAGTTGGCCAGATTGGCTTGCAATCCTTCATACCCAGCCGCTGGATCAGTCAGACGCACTTTGACTTTGAATCGGAGGGAATTGGGATCGTAATAATCGTCGGAGCCCGGAATGGAGAACGTGATGGGCTGGATGCCTGTCAAGGCGGGTTGAAACTCCACCTCCCGAGAGGCTTCGTACCGATAATCCACATCGGGCACGTCAAACAGTTGGAGCGACATGGTGCGGACTGTTCATGTGGTTTTAACGTCGTCCCCTTTTTATACCCTTTCGCCTACGTTGCCTCCTGGCTTTTGCTTGGTTCGCCCACAACACCTGCCTGGGATCCCCCATGCCAAAAATCGTGCCCCCTTTCATCCGTTGCCGGATCCAGCGTGTCATTCTGGCGTTTTCTTGGTCTGCCGCGAGGACCTTCATGGGATCCCCCATGCGAGTGGACGTGCCAAAAATCGTGCCCCCTTTCATCTGGCGGCGTAGGCGTTGCGTCATCCTCCAGGGTTCCAATAGGCGAGAGGAGGTGTGCATCAAGGGATAGCGCGCCATGGTGGACTTGCCAAAGATCGTCCCCCCGACTTGATACGGCGAGATGAACCGTCCACGGGCGCGTTGCCGTCGAATGCGATTGAACTCGGGATGTCTCTGGAACTTGTGGGATTGGATACGTATAACTTGGACTCGGATTTATGTGCTCTTTAACTTCGGTGTCGCTTTCGGGACTTGAAAGAAAATGAAAAGGTAACTCGGCAAATAAAGCTTCACGGTCTTCGTCGGATGAATCGGCTTATGTTTCTTGGTTGCTACGGACACAACAGGCTTGAAAAGGGGAGCGTAGCGCTTGCGGCCTCTCAAACAATATCTTGGCAAAGTCTTCGTTAATACTTTCTTCACAGAATGCATATAGGTCAACAAATAGGTGTTACTCGAGTACTTGGGCGACTAAAAGCTTTTCATCAGCGATTTACATAGCCTGGCTACGAACCATTAAGCTCGTCGTAACTGCTTTCTTCTTGCTTGTCCTTAAGTGTTCCAGTTGAAGCTGCACTGTTTCTCTAACCACTGTGACGATACGTTTTTGCCCTTCCAAGCACAAATCGGGGAAATAAGCGTAAAGAGAACTCGGGCGACTTCGCCGTAAGAACAACAAGGGGTAAAACTAACTCTGCAACTCGCTTGGCTAGCGGGAAAGGAACGTGTCACTATTCCAAGGTACTAGGATCTGCTACAACTGGAAACAGGACAGGACTCAAACTTGGACTTCAACAGTTTAATCTTCAGTTCGTGGACGTCAAATAAATCCGCGATGAAAAATCGTACAAGCATAGGACTCCGCAATGTAAATCGTACAAGTATATAAATCCGCAATGTAATTCGAAAAACAGGAATAACAGTGCTATATTTACACTAAGCGATCAACTTATTACAACATCACAAAACAAATGGAAAGAAGGCTGAATAAAATCAGCTGAACAGAAAAAACAGTTCTGGATAAATTCTGGTTTAAAGTTCATATGTTAAATGTCAGTCAAGCAAGTGAATTTAGGAAACCTACAAAGAAAGCTGTGTAAAAGAATTCGAGTTTCCTTTGTTCAGGATTCCCTAAAATGTCAAAACTAAAAACTACGACTGAACGGTTGGTATTTGAACAGGCGAAAGGTCCAGTTATTCAGTCACTAAGTTATAATAATTATCCAGAAACAAATTATCCTTTTAAAAGTAAACATTGAAGTAAAATGTGTATGATTTAAGGGAACTAAAACAACTCAATGCAAATTCAAATTAAATTATGGCTAACACAACTTCAAAGGGAATATTTAAAAGCTAGATATGAAATTCGAATCAAATATAGAATACATGGGAGATCTCTTCTTACAAATGTAATCGCAGTTGCTACTTAAGGTGGCTGAACACAATTTTGGCAGTTTGAGAGTATATGTCATTTGCCAAATCATGGCAAGAGAAAGGTTACAGCTCACAAGCTGAAACTTGGCAAGTGAGAAATAAACTGATGAAAGATTTTGATTGACAGGTAAAATTTGACGTTTTCGTAGTTTCCATGGCACCACGAACGATTGAATACAACCTTAAAATTTCGCTTTTGCTCAGTTTGCATAGAATAAGCTCATTTGATTTTCCTATAAACTTGCACAGCTTACTATAATTAATCATTACCATTTGAAACTTATCTGACCAAAATTTAACAGACGGGTTTTCAGATAATCAATATTATAATTGTACTGTAATTATTAAATGTGTCACAAAAATCATGTGTTCAACTTCTATTTTAAATTTCTCATTATTCAAAATACGATAAAAGTAAAAATTCTGCCAAATATCACAAAATTTTAACGAGCAGATTTTGAGAAATCGTCTTCTGTGTACCAGTGCTTTTTTCGCCTCCATGTTTGTTTGTCTAATAGCGTAGCGAGCGAATGACGTCCAAGTGACAGATTTTCAATTTTTGTCTGAGTTTTGTCATTTTTCTTGTTTTACTGACAAAAAACAGACAAACATGACATTTTAATGACAAAAGTCGGATAAAAATGAGGAATTCGCTAATGTTAATTTCAGTTTGTTTGTCTGAGTTTCTGGTCTATAAACAGTAACTGCGCGCAGCTCTACTAAAACACGCGCCGTCACGCGAGTTACCGCTGACGTGCCACAAAACTGTGTTCAGCTACCTTACTAAGTCATTACGTTTTGCTTCTCTGAGTATCGAAATATGTCATGCGCTAAAAACTCTGGCCAAGCTAAGAAACCTACATTATCCCATATGATTTTAGATTGGAAGGTACTGCTTCATACCAAACTAATGGAGGAATTAAATCTTTGCATCTTGACGGAATATCTGATTACGCAGAAATTCCTGCAATCAATTTCAGGAAGAGCAGCTTTTCAATCGCCCTTCGATTTAACGTCCGCGATTCAAAGAGTGTAGGACATCTCATATCAGATTGGTCATCACCATGGCAGTTTAGACTGTTTGTGCATAAGAGAAAAGTTTGGGTGGAATTGAGAGGAAGTGGTGTATCGCCGGTTTTGCTTCTTATGGCGAGCAATCGGTGAGTGAAAACGCGTTCTCACGACTTTCTACATGGGTTCTTTTCCACCTGTTATTGAATACCGGGGAGTGAGGAGTAACCTTATGATAGACGATAACACGGCAGCAACAACTGTGCTGCGTGCCCATCAAAAGATTACTGGGCATTTATTATATGGCTACAATATCACGGGCGCTCTGATTAGCTGCTAAGCGGGCATTATTTCCCTGTAATAACCTGTCGTAACAGGGCCAGAGATTACGTTGGTCTGAGTGATGGAATCAGTGTTACTGCGAGTGTTCCGTCTAACAAAGTCCACTGTCACTCTCGGTTAATTAGTGGTACCGTATTTAATTGTCATGATTTTTCTTCGATTGTTGATAGACTTTAAATGGGACGAATTATTTGCCTTTTCCAAATTCAACATGAAAAGTATGGTGGTATAGAAGTAGTCTCGAGTAGGACGTATATCAATGCATTCGGATTTTAAATGATTCTAAGCTATATTAATTTACTATTATATTTTAGAGACGTTCATCAAAAAATTTGGACACACGTGGTATTTGTCTGGGATCGCTCTACCCGGATAGGAAAGTTGTACTTGAATGGTGCGTACGCAGGAGAACAACATTATACAGGACACGATATTGACCTCAATCCGACATATCACACGACATATGAGCTTGGTCTCAAAAAGGACTCAATGAGAAAAACCCGTGGCTCGCTGAGGGATCTGATGGTCTTCTTGCGGCCACTTACGACGTGGGAAGCTTTTACCCTTTACAGTAAGTTCTGTATTTTGCATTGCGGCTACAGGCGTATTGATATACAAATTTTACTAGCAGTAGTTAATGGCGGAGCGTCCGAGCGCGCGATGCACGCTCAGCGGTGCCTCTGTTACTAGTACGACTGATGGAGGGTGTTGCGAGTTTCCCTTCGTTTACAAGAATGCACAATGCATGTACAGGTGTGGAATCGGAAGACTTGTGGTGTGGAGCTAAATCAATCAAGACGCCAGCACCACTCAACTAGGTGACCAAGGTGTTCTAGTAGGTAATTGCTCTCGATCTATATCCATACTAGTAGATCATTAATCTCTTTCTACAGTTTTCTTTGTTAACAATGATTCCCTGATCTTTTTTAGGCTTCGGACATTTGCGTTCGCAAGCTCTCAATAATTTTGTTGATGTTGTTGGTATATTTTTCCTTAAAAATTATTGATTATCAGTCAATCCATCAATCATTGAGGCCCTGTTAGGTGTTTTAGGGATAAGGGATAACTGGACAAATAAATTAAGGGATAAGGGATAACAAGACCCCCTTCTCCCCCAATAGGGCCTCTTTGATTCATCAATTTACAAGAATGTTTTACATTTGTTCTGTAGATCATACTGTTTATATTTATACTGGATACTGTCTTGCTGTCAAATTCTTCGAATCCCTCTCTCTTCAACTCTTTTCTAGGGATCACTGGATGTTCTCAGTTTTACCAAGGTTTATGTGGATGGAAAAATTCTAACCAGAGTGTCTCACCCTGGAAACAAACAGTGCGTCTGGATATGGAAGCCTCTACCAAGCAAGTTAAATCGTATTTGAAAAGCAAAGGGAGAAATTCAAAAAGAGGTTGTTAAAAATGGGGACATTTTATTCCCTTTAATTTTCAATGTTTTTTTTTTTTGATAGACCTTTGTGTTGTTATGAAAGCCTAGGTGGTAGGTATCAAATTATTGCGTTCGACGTTAGGATAACGCAACACATAATCTCGAAAATCCCTGGGGTACTTGGGTATCCTGTGGTACTCAAGTGCCTTCTTTTCAGCAAGCCTGTGTAGAGACGCCCCTTCCCCCCGAAAGAAAGGGGAGGGGGGCGTCTGTACACAGACTACGTTTTTTGTCGTGCGTCTGCAGTTTCTGCCCCATTTTGAATAATTAAGATCGCGATATTTACGTCATATGAGCAAGTGGCAATAACGTGAATCTCATAAAATTCAACAAGGTGATTTCACCATGTCAAAAGCAGGGAGATACTTAAGTTCGGCAAAAGAATGAACTTTGGATTTGTTTTCTGAGCGGGTTTCATGGCTGAGCTGTTCTGCTACACCTGTCTCGGTCAATGTGCCGTTCAAATGGAGCTGAAACATCGTAGAAAGACACAAATAAAGACCAGGTAACATCTTTGCCGTTAGAAATTTACCCGTGAGTTTGAGTCTATTTATACATTTGTAGTTTTACCTCTTACACGCCAATAAAAAGGCATTTGGTATAAACTACGTTTGAAGGATTTTACCCGCGTATCAGTGATTATGTTTATTATACAGGTAATGCTTTATCCGAGTCTGATTATATCTTCTCACGTAAGATAAGTTTAAAACATGATATGAACTGACCTACATGAACTGAAATAATGAAGATGAACAGTTCGAACAATAGCAAAAAAATTTGGCCGATTCACTGACATCTGTAATCTAGAAAAGATTTTTGTCCCTCCTATGATCATTACCTTCACTCCAAGTTGTGTCACGTAAGAAGCCAGGAATATAACCTTTGAAATCGAGGCTATCATGCTTTTGAAGTTTGTAGTAAGATGTTTATCTTTTTAACAAAATAAAACTTTTTACAGTCGGTCTACTTTACATTTTTATCGACCATTTGAGGGAGAGTAAAACGCAGACTACGGACTATTGTTTTCACCATGCAAATGAGAACGTGAGAACAATGGTCCCATTGTTTTCTAAACCTGACGAAACGATAGTCCGCAGTCAGTCCGCGGTCTGCATTTTAGGCCCCCTCTAAAGGTATCCGAACATTTTTTAATCCGCAATTTCCACGTCCACGCGTAGGGTATTCAAATCGAATTTGCCCGTCCACACGTATCCGGATTCACTCTCAGTTAGTCAGCTAATTTAATATATAACAATTATTCACCGAAGTGGAGGTGGCTAGTGGTGTACCGAGCTGCGAAGCGGCGAGGTAAATAGCCACCACTAGCCACTGACAATGAGGTGAATAATTGTTTTAGTATATACTAAAACAGTGAGATAATTGAGCACAAAAATGATGATTTTTAACTCATTTACTGTTGCTAACGATAACAATTTTGGCGCGCAATGACCGAACGGCCGTCGCGTTTTCTTCCCGACAAAAAAAACTTTTGAAGACATTTATTTAGGGTTAAGTTGCTTACGGCGTCCAATTCATCCGTCCGACATGGAAAGAAGCCTCAGAATGTCGAGCCGTCGTTTAGCATTATTGAAGTGTACAGTAATCATACCTAGGTTTAACTGCACACACGTTATTTAGACTTGAAGCTGAAGTCCCAGAAGTAAAGAAGCGATAACATTGCGCTCAGTACCATCTTGAATATTCACGGTAAAAAACTGGGCTCGATCTTGTTACGTCACTAGATAAAAAAAAATATCCAGATTTAGCGTCCACACGATTCCGGATTCATAGCGTATTCAGAAATTTCCACCCTGGAGAGCGGATTTAAAAAGTTGCGGATTCTTATGTCGGATTCACCTGATACGTGTGGACGGAAGTGCGAATCCGGAAAGAAAAAAATTCTGGATACGTGTGGACGGGGCCTTACACTACCCTGAATGTTAACTTTGCAAAAAAAAATATGATCTAAGTTTCCCTATTTTGAATAATGCTCGACGGCATAAAAGCTAATCTGGAGCTAAGAAAACTCAAACGCACTTATTAATCTAAAATTACTACTAGTTTTTATGTACTGTATGCATCGCGAGCTTCACTGTGAATAGGAAATATAAAGGTACTCTTCCAAATGGGCTTAATCTGGACGTTATCTTTCTATAGGCTTTATGAAGGACAGTAACTACCAACTGGACTTCGTTGAAAATCACAATGGACATGTCAACATAACTGATCTTCCAGATCTCATTGCTTTCACGATCTGTTTCTGGATGAAGACTTCCGATAATACGAGTGCAGGGACTCCCATATGGTACAGAGTCCGATATGAAACTAAAGGAAAATACATCACTGCTATTGCACTCGTGGACTATCGAGGATTCAGTGTTTATTTAGGCGAGAAAAGGTCGTAGGTGTACTTTATTTCTATTTATTTTGCCTCTTCTTAACAGTCAGGGCAATGTTTATTTTGTTTGTTCTTATCGTCCATAAAATATCGCAGTAATGTTGCCTTTTTTCTAGGGTCAAAACTGATTCAGCAGCAAATGACGGCAAGTGGCATCATATTTGTTTGGTATGGACTTCTGAAGGCGGAAAATTCACTTTACATAAAGACTTGTCAATACTTCTAGAAAGGAAATTTTCTGAGGGAGAAACGATTCCTGGTAGGCACAGCTGTTATGTTATGGCTTTGTTGTACTAGGCCCAGTTGTTCGAAGGCCGATTAGCGCTAACCCAGGGTTAAATTTTAACCCTGGTCTCTTTTTCTTTTCATCAAAAGCATTTTCTCGGACGATTTTCTCTATTCTTTTTAGAGTAGCCAATCATCAATTGTTGACAAAAAGAATTAAACTGAATTTGCTTTTTAAGCTTTCATATCTGAATTCAAATTTCGAACTAACCCTGGGTTATCGTAACCCAGCTTTGAACAACTCGGCCCTGATTAGAACCTGAAACTTAATAACCCGACTTGATTCTACTTCGTTCGTGCCTCGTATTTCACGACAAACACTGAATTACCGGAAGATTTCTTCGAAATTGCTAAGAAAACATCTATATCGGAAGTTAAAGAATGAAAGGTGACTTTTCGAAAGAAGTACCCATTTATAACATTTATCTCTAAGAACGAGGCAATACATATTTTCGTCATAAGCTAGGAGACAAAAGAAATATTCTCCGAGCGAGAAAGTAAACGATGCTTTCAAAAATCTTACTGCCACTTTATGTTCGACAGGAGGAGGTGAATTTATTATTGGTCTGACAGAGGATTTGGCAAAAGAAGATCCCCAAGCTGGACAGTTTATTGGTCTGATAAGCCATGTTAACATCTTTAAAAAAGCCCTTGATAGAGAGGAGATAGAATGGATGTCACACGGTTGTGGCAAAGACTTTTCGCATGCGATCTACCCCTGGTCGCAGTTTATTAAAGGCTTTGTTGGGGACGTGAAAGACGAAAAACCTGCATTGTGTGCAGATCGTGAAGGTGACGTACGCAGTGGTGTCGAAAGAAACCACATATCATAAGCGTGCTATAGTATAATTTAGTAATTTATAATTTAGTATATATAATTGGATTTTGCTAGCGCCAAATCGCATCATTTTGTCAACCAAGTTATGTCTGGATTTTGGAAATAATGAGTACATTATTCTGTGTGATTTTGGTGGCCGTATTGTTAGCGGTTTTAAAGTTATGGAGGGGGAGCTCCAGAAGTGCTCCTTCCCCCCGGTTGTAGGAACTTTAAAAAAAAAGCCCCGTCTGAATAGGTGTCATTAGCTTGTCACTAAAAGGTCTATCAAATATCCTTCTGCTGAGGACTTCACATCGATAATACTGGCATAGATTTCACCGCTAATATAATAGGTGACGAATTACTCCTTTATTACGGCGCGAAATTTCAGCGATAATTTGTAATTTCACATGTGAAATTACAAAATTGCCATGGCAACCTTACGTACGTCTCAGTGTCAAGATGGCGACTAAGTTTCAAAATGTCATGAACGAAGATGCCAGGGCATAAAAAGACGCCTTAAAAAACCTGAACACACGAACCCGGAGCACATCGAGAAGGATTCTAACAGATATTTTGTTGAAAAATTCTGAACTTAAGCCAAATTTAGGCTCTAAACGTTCGAGAGAGGGAAGTTCTCGATCGATGCGATCCAGGATAAACATGTCAAAAATCCAAGATTGCTAACGTAATTCGTCACCCATGATATTAATAAGTAATCAAATGGTATACTCGTGAAATTAGAGAATAATTTCACTTGCGTTTTTTCCAATCCCAATATTAGGATTTGGACAACACGCGTGTTGTTATAGCCCACTAGTAGCGAAAAACACCGGCTTTTTGCTGCAAAAAAGGATTAAAGTCTAGCTTTAACATGTTAAAGTTGTTTTGTCTCGATATTTTTTTACCAACTATTTGGATTTTACTAAAACAATTATTCCTCTCGTCCTCATGGCCTCCGAGTCAATAGCCCATTCGGCCTTCGGCTTCATGGGCTATTGACTCAGAGGCCATGAGCACGAGAGGAATAATTGTTAAATAGCCCGCACGCTAGCTCTCCAGCCGAACCGCTTGAGAACGCGCAAGCAAGCGGGCGGCAAAGCAGCGAGGGGCGTTCGCGTGACTTTTCACGAAATCCCTCAAATGGATCGGAGAGCTTGCTTTCGGGTCAATCAATAATTTTTCATGATAATTCTGACTTTTTTCACAAAACGTTTGAAAAAATATGTGAAAATTAGATGTTTTGTTTCTGGATTATTTCTGTAAGTTTTTTTTTATTTTTAAGGCGCGTGAATGACTACACTTCATTCTTAGTTATGACGTTAAATCTCTATTTCTCAACTTTTTAAATGTTTTCTCGAACAAAGGATACCGCTTCATGGTGTTTAATAACAACACGTCGCAACCATCTCAAACATCCTTTTTCGAGAGTCCACTGTATGAACGATCTTATGAGGGTCACGATATTTGTGTACGGTTCAGATATCTCATCTACGGCCCGGGGAGACACGTCCTTCGTATTTACCAACAACTGAATTTAACTGACTACCTGCGGAGGCTTATGTGGGCAGTGAACGAGTCAAACAACACTGATATGATATGGAAATACGGAAGAGTGGCACTTCCGAGTGTTACAAAATACAAGGTAAGGAAAAACACGTCACCACATAACCTCTTTGTTGTGTTTTCCCAAGGAACGTCTTAGGTGGAATTTGGCCCGTTTTCTTTTTACTTATCATGTGGACATATGCACGTGAATGCATACATACACACACACACACCCATACATATTTTCTCCCTATTTTCTCCCTTTCAGAACCAATATTACAAGTAAACAGAGTCAGCTAAATAAAGTATAAATAATCTTCCGGTAAATTAAATATAGCAAATTATTAAGAACGAATATACTAACATGATTTTCTTAAGTCCTCAGGTGGTGGATGAGACAAAATTTGAAAGAAACAGTTCTCTGGAGTATTATCACATGAGCTAAATTGTGAAAAAACGTACAAACTAAAGAGGACTATTGCAAAGACTGACTCACATTTTTACTCAAAAAATAAAGTTTTTTTCTTCTTTAAATGATCTCATTTTAAATCTTAAAAGTCAACTAATCGACCGCCATAATCTTTTTTTCGTTCTCCTTTATAACAACTGAATTTCAACAATAATGGAATAGCAATCTATACTTCTGCAGGTATCTCTGGAAGCAGATTTGGGCAGTGAACCTGGTTATATTAGTGTCAGAGGTGTTCACGTGGTTCCAGGATACTGTCATCCATTGCCCCTTACGGCAACTAAAGGTGCAGTGTTATTTAGCTTAGGCCACGTCCTCAAGAATCCGGATACCATTAAAATGTCATTTTTTTTTTTACACAAATCGGCCTTCTGTCCACAGAAAACCACTTAATCCACTTACCAAAATCGCATCCTTTTGAAACCGCGCTACAGAAAGTGTAGAGGCCCCGTCCGAACGAATCCCGGTGACAAGATATGCTGTTTTAAATATGTCAAAATTTCATGTGGAAGACCCGCAGTAGGTACTAGGCTAATGGGGATTTGCCGCTGGAGGGTGTCGCACTTTCGCAACTGGGTTGTCTATAATGGGGTTCCTTTTTTACAGTAGAGATTTTTCCGGTAAGTAAAGTCTGGTAGCAGAAATGAAAACAATAATACGAAAATTATTTCCATAAATCTGACCCTGTTACACAACCTTATTTTTCCTTACGACTATAGTGACTGATATCCTAGCCTGTTCCAGGCGTTCAGGTAGTAGAGCGCGGGAGAAACCATCTGACCGCCTGGAACAGTCTACTGATGTCCGTTAACCTTGTTTTAATGACTGTGAATTAACTTTCTTTTTCAGAATGCAACAAAAACTTTACCACAATGTCAGGCATAATTTTATCCCCACACCACCCTGGGTATTATCCACCGCTGACGCGTTGCCGGTGGACCATCAATGTTCCTCGCGGAAACACCATAAAACTGCGATTCCTGGAATTCCAATTAGAAGACCATCCTTCCTGCTCTAAAGACTCCCTAGAGATATATAGTGGACTTAATTCCAGAAAGTTTTTGGGAAGATACTGCGGAGAAAGATTTCCAGCTTTCGTTGAATCATCTTCAAATGTTATGGCGATAACCTTCGAGAGCAACGACAAAATTACCGGATTAGGTTTCAAACTACACTATACCTCAGAGAAAGGTGAGGAATTGCTATTAAACGGCTTAAAATTGATTCATCATCTCTTAAGGGTTAAGGCACATGAATATGTTAACAGTAATTGTTAATAATCACAGGCGGCCCAAGCTCTGCAATATGAGAGTACGCGTGGTTGCATGGCTCAAAAATGGCCGTCAACATAAAGGAGTTGTATGAGAATTCAGGCAATAGATTCGAGAAGTTTAATACTCGCGGTAATTTTCCAAAAAATATTCTCTACCTTATTTACTTGGTGTCTTCTTGTTTCCTGTGTGGTTATTTTCCCTATCCCTTGCGATTTAAGCGATTTCCTTTATCCCGAGTTTATTTCCACTAATACACTAAAAGTAGTGAAAACTCGGGATAAAGGAAATCGCTTAAATCGCAACGGATCGGGAAAGTAACCACACAGGAAGCACGAAGACACCAAGCAAATAAAAATTGCTGCGAGTATTTATCTTCTCGAATCTGTTACCTGAATTCCCATACAAATCCTTTATGTTGACAGCCATTTTGAGAATTAAAGTATCGTAATCGGCTATTTAAGCGGCTGTTACCGTAATCGCTTTGTAAAATGTTTTAAATAAGACGATGGGTTCTATCAAGTGGACAAAACGTTTAATGTCATTTCCAAATTTAATTTTCAATTATATTTTGCATCTATTTGAATGACTTAATATTTTTTTCGGAATTGCAAAGTCCCATAATTGTATTAACATCAAACCACAGTGATATGATATCACTGATATCTACTCTATTCTATTCTGCAGCACCACAAAACCTTAATTTTTACGCGTGGTAGTAACATTAGTATTTATTTTTAGAGTCATTAAGAACACTGAAAAATAATGACTTTTTAAACATTTTTCCTCTTTTTTTTAGCTGACATTGATAAAGAAGCTTGTTTTCAATACGAAGGTAGGCACCAAAAATTTGTTCTCCCTAAACCCGCTTCCCAGCCCCAGTATAAAAAAGTAAAAGTCACGTGATGACAAATCAGGTCGACAGATTTAGAAAAATTTCCCTTTAAGGCAGAGAGTGCATCTTTTACAACAAACGTAATGAACTTGTATCTTCTTGCCGCCACAGGAACAAAGCGTTGCTACGTAACAACTAAACATTCCATCATTTAAATGAACCGCATCATTGATTATGTAAATCTTATTGTATAAAAACGACGGTTATGAATATTCTTGTCATTAAAATCCCCTGAAGAGTGAGCAATCACTAAACAGGCAAAGTGTAGGTTTTTTTTTTTCTATTTTTTCAATATATATACATTTCGCTCTACTCTAACGTATCGAGCACTGTGCTACGGAATAATCGGAACACAAATAGTCGACCACAAACGGCATCGGCCATTGAAAAACAAACTGGAAACAAACTACTTAAAGATCCCCGCCAGGCAGCTCGCTCAATGTTATTACGGCCTCTTTAAAAGAGAATGAAAAAAAATCACAATGTTATTACAAAGAACAATATAATTAATGAAATGCTTTTACTGTTTAAGGTTGTCCGTCAAGCTGCGAGTGTAATCCTGTTTCACGAAAGAGTCTTGAGATGGTGATAACAGTGAAGAAGGGAAGGAAACTGACTGCTTTACCAGGAAACATTCCTTCTAAGGCAGCCGTGATGTGAGCTGATTACCTGATGCCTGCGTTTGCTAATTTCGTCAATAATTACCATTCTGAGCAAGATTTGAATATGATACTAATTACCATTAAGTTTTGCAAAATTTGGCTGCGAATTTCTCCAAGACGTTTCAAAGGTTCAAGATGAAATATCAAA
>NC_133201.1:1182700-1215200 GCF_958299795.1 Porites lutea
ACACACACACACACACACACACACACACACATCAACACACACAGGGTTACGGAAATTCCGAGGGGCGGGGGATCCAAAAGGAGGCAATTTCTGAGGGGGTGGGGGCGGGGAGGTGGCTTCTAGAGAGTTTTTTCCGGGGGGTCCGAGTAAGATCGATGAGTTGTTAAAAACTAACAGCTGCTCTGTTGGGCAAGCTATCATTTATTTGACTGTAAACAGTCTTTTAAAACAATAACTATTGTTTACATCGATGATCTTTTATTTACGGTCGGCTGAATGCTTTTTTCACAGCTTACGTTACTCATGAATAAACTTCCGGTTACTTGGCTGTTGCTGTATTACACAATATATTGGTATTCGCTGTAATGTTGTTGTGTTCTAGCAAAGAAAAGTAAAGAAAGTCCACCCGGGGACTCGGTGTTTAGTTTGAATTTAACTACTTCTTTTACAGGTGGCATCATTTATGGTGTTTACGGTATCGTCTCCATGTTTCTCAGTGCCTTTCCGTTAATTATTTACTAAGAAAGACCTTTACAAGGCAAAATTGAGATTGTTAGACGCTGTGTGAAAATGAATATAAAGATATCTTATCTCTTTAACGTAGCTAGGAAGAATCGTCTTTTGCATAATAGTATAGTGCAACAGCATTTTTGACGGAAATATTCTTTCCATTGGGTGCCTTACCAAGTTGGAATGACAAAGGTCTGACAAACATCCGGGGGGGCAGGGGACTCCGAATATGAAGGGGTGGGGATGCTCGTCGGAAATTTTGAATTAAACCCCTAAAGGAGACCGATCTGGGTGGGGCCCAAGCTTTTTTTGACCCCTAAAAGAGACCATGTTAAAACACAGACAATATATATATATATTTATATTTTTTCGCGTGCAGCCCTAAACGAGAACTTCACGGCTAAATATGATGGCGTTTTGCCCAGAGCACCCTAAGTGAGACCAAAATCGGAAATTTACACCCCTAAGCGAGACAACGAACATCCCCAAACCCTTTCATTTGCGGAGCTCCCCCCTTTCCGGAAAACATCCCCTGCAATGGAAATTCTAGGGGGCTTAAAGGTCTAAAGCAAAAGTGCCCTCGTGGGGGGTTTGGATATTCTTTGAAACTGTCAATCTTTTCTGCTAAAGCCTGTTTGAAAAACTGTGTACCCTGACAATCACCTTTGTAACCAATTTTCTCCTAAGGTTATTTTTTCCAGCGCTTTGCAAGAAAAAAAAAAACTAATCAGAAGAGGGTAATGTACTTACAGTAAATATTAGCCGAGTCAGAGATAAATATATCTTTAATACCCCATTGCAGTAAGAAATTTGATATTTTAATATTTGTTTTCTTTTCAGTTATTTGGACGAGTATATTGTTTGTTGTTATGCCGAAAACGTAGTGCCTGGGGTTCGCTGCATCTCACCCAAAGACGAATTTTCTAGCTGTTCTGATTTGATGAAAAACAAAGGTGTTCAGATTTGTGTTTGGATTTTGGGGCTTACTGCTCTTGTTGGAAATCTTCTCGTCATTTTATTGAGAGTTTTTGTGAAAGAAGACAACAAAGTGCATTCATTTCTTCTGACAAATCTGGCTATTTCAGATCTACTAATGGGTGTCTATTTGCTTATCATTGCCTTCAAAGATGTACAATGGCAAGGTGAATACTTTAAACATGATGTCAATTGGAGATCGGGGCTGACATGCGCAATTACGGGGGTCCTTTCGATGGCATCAAGTGAGATATCTGTGTTGATGCTGACTCTTATCACAACAGATAGACTTATTTGTATTGTTTTCCCGTTTAAAATGAGACGGATAAATCGCAAGCGTTCTTTCATCATTGTGGGAGGTATATGGGTTTTTGGAACAATGATATCAATCATTCCAACGTTAGGGTTTGATTACTTCTTTGACAAAAAGCGCGAAGTTGGATTTTATGGAAAATCAGCTGTTTGCCTTCCTCTTCAACTGTCAAAAGAGAGACAAGCTGGCTGGGAGTATGCGGTTGGCATTTTCATCATTCTAAACTTTGTCTCCTTTATGTATATTCTCACTGCGTATACAGCAATGTACCTAAGGGTCAAGGGGTCTGCAAAACAGGTCAGGTCAACAAACATGAAGAGAGAATCGAAAATGGCTAAGAGAATGATGCTTATTGTCTTAACTGATTTCTTGTGTTGGATGCCTATTATCGTCATTGGTCTTCTATCCTTGCTCGGAAAGTTTCATGATCCTGAGAAACAAGCCTATGTGTGGATTGCGGTGTTTGTTCTCCCACTGAATTCTGCTCTCAATCCAATATTGTACACATTTTCTACTCCACTCGTTAAAAGAAAAGTAGGTGAACACATCGATTCACTTATCTCTTTCGTGGAACGAACAGTGCAGCGGCCGAAGACAACCCAAGGTATGTTAGGGAGCTTATTTAATAAGCAAAGGTGTTTCTTAGCGACGCACGTCAACCGGAAGTGGACTTTTTTGTATTCTTGGGCAGTGCAGTGGTTTTGCCCAAATCCTCGGACAAATCGGTTCCATAAGACAACAGACATCGAGCAATACAAATAGGTCGAGGCCGTTGACAGGAAAAGGCCTCACTTCCGTTTGCGTGCATCCTTCAAATACGCCTTTCCTTAATAAGCTCCGTATTACCGTTTTTTTTTTGTAGTAATCTCCCTTAAAAACCCCTCACTGAGTTTTCAGCGGGGAAACTTGTTAGAGAGATAAAGGTACGTTATGTTAATGCGTACTATATAGCCATGGCTGAAAAAGTAAATCACTGAGCGAAGATGAGGCAAGTTTTCAGTTCCCCATAATAGACTGACGGTATACGTCACATCCCTTAACACATGCACTGTAAGCCAGAGGGAAATGTCATGAAACCATTTAATAACCAAGTTGACGTCCAAACAGGGTATTCTGGTTTCTTTCTAATTTTATTTTCTACTTGGCCGCGGTTGTAGGTCTGAATAAAGTGAAAACTACTCTACCTTTTGTTTACCTGTTTGTTACCTAACAAAGTGATCTTTTTTCGTCTCTATGTCGGTGTCTATTCAGTTCTAATGGCTGCATGCGCAAGGACTTATTAAAATTAGTATAGTCTACAAAATAAACCACCACAAAAACCCGATACCTTCTCTTTAAACAAATTGTACGTACGATAGCTTAGCAAAAGAACTTTTGGTCAACATTATTTTTTCTTGTACGTTAATAGCAAAAGGCAAGGGAGTCCCGTTGAAGCCGTTGCCGACCTCGAATCAAAACAAATCCAACTGTCAACCAGACGAGATTCTAGAACGTGAGAGGCCCGAGTCAGAGCTGAAACTTGTTGAAATACCAGGCATATTTGCAGATGAAACCTCTCTGTCAGTGGTAGGCCTTGTGACACAATTTTTGTAGTAGTAACGTTTTATGATACGCCGAGAGAAAATCATATGTATGAGTGCTAATGGGGGCGAAGGGGTGACCCTTGGTAAAGATTGCAAAAGCGTTTCAACCGCATATCAGCACTTCTGAGCCAGATATTGATATTTTTCAGTAGTTTGATAGGGATATTTAATTCCCCTTTCTTGCGCAGAAATCTTGTGCATTTGTGAAGAAATTCGTAAATGTCGATGACATCAACTTCTGTAGTTTGGCATGAATCGTTTTTCTTGAAAAGGTCACGACGTCACGGATTTTGCCGATTGGTTGAGAGAAAGTAGAATATGCTTTTTTGTTGATATTTTTTGCAAATCAACTTTGTTGGTTACCTAAAATTGAACAATAATTTGTATCCTTTTCTGGTTTTTTGACTTTTGGCAGGCATCTAGCGCACATCTGTCAGTGCGATAAAGGCGAATCGGTTTTGGTAACACTACTATTTTATGTTTCCTCCAACACTATCACCATCATCATAGCAAAAACTGAACATGACATCATCCGATTTAAGAAGTTCCTTGGCATTTTCATAACGTCTTCAATGTTAATGTGGTACTGCACAAAAAGGGGGCTAAACATTCCTACTACATTTCTATTGCCTGTCTATAAGTGCTTTCCAACTTAATGACATTATTGACTCTTATTAAGACGCACTTAAAAGCCTTTAATCGAGTTTGCTTGGAGATTAGATAAGAAATAAAGAGGCGATGAATTCTACACGAAGCATAATTTCTTCGCTACTTTATCAACCGTCGAGTATTCTTCAGGATATTTACTTTTTATACCGTATTCGACGATTTGTTTCTGGATTGATTGAGTACGCGTGTATAATTAATAATTATGTTTTTCGTTCGTGTTTCGTAAACTAAGAGGTCAAACGAGCCGCACGAAAGCCGAACCGAGGTCATACGAAAATACGATGGAGGAAGGTGCGAGAGAAAGACTGAAGAGAGTGTCTGTTTTCTTTCCCTCGCCCCCTCCCCCATATTTTTCTAGTTTGACCTCGGTTCAGTTTTCGCGCAGCTGTATCCCTTACTTTACGAAACACAAACGAACACAACAAAAACAAAAAACAAAACAAAACAAAACAGCCGCCCCCTTGGCAGGCTAGTTTTATTGAAGTCCTTATCTTGGGTCAAAACAGGTTAATTTTTGGAAATTATGACACTGTTTATAAAAGATTATTGTTATCTGTGGCAACGGTAAATGCCTCACCGTTGGCATTTATATTTATAAGGTCCTTTACAGTAGGAACGAGAAGCGACGTTGTCCTACACAATTCATGAAAATCTAATCTTGGTTTTTTCATTTGGTTTTTAAGGGATTTGTTGTGGCGTGTTCCGGAAGTGAAGAGAACTCATATGTTCGACTGATAAAGCACTTCTCAAAGATAAAAGAAGAGAACTGGAAAAAGGAAGTGGAATTGGCAAAGGAGCTTAGACAGGGACTGGAGCATCCCAATATAATCAAATACTGCTGGCACTCTGCAAGTATGCGCCCCAGGCAAATAACAAATACTTTGCCTTATTCCAATATGTTGAATAAATGGCGACGTAAGAAAATGTATTATCGAAAGCATTTACTTAGCATACAGCTTGAATTCCGAGCTTAATGCCTGCCTTAGCGATTTTCCAAAATATTCGACCTTTGGTTCGGCGTATCAAATTATGGGGTGCTCAGTCCTACACATTCTTGGACCAACACATTAAGGCTTCTCTGATTTTAATTGTACTTATAACTGGAAGTTGTAATCTCATCGACTGATCGTCAGTAAGAATAGCATTTGCCATTTGAGAGTTTCTTTTACCTTTTGCAGCGGAAAAAAGTGTTGTGAACTACAAGAAAGCAGGGGAATTCCCAAGATTCAAGAAAAGTTCATTGTAATTAAAACCTTTCTTTTCTTTTAGCCTGACAGGTGTTAATAACCAGTTAATCCGACGAAGGACTTTTTTGAAAGTCTATTATAAATGATGTATTTTTAATCTTCCAAAAATATATTAGATTAAGAGGTTTTTATACCCCCTTGTTCTTTCTTTTCATCCTTTTTCTCTTTTTTCCCATTAATAGTTTATTGTGTTTCGACTTTTCTGCAAACACAACTTTGGAGGAGTATTTGATAAGTGACGAGATTGTTTTAAATCTGGACTCCCTTATCGCTGTGGCTATGGACTTGATCTCCGCCATACAACACTTGGAACAGAAAGGCGTCGTCCATAACAACATAGCAACGTCCAGTGTATTGATAGGCAAAGGATTTAGGGTGAGTTAAAAAGCATTAGGATGTCTTATAAAGCCAGCGACTCCTGAAGTTTGAAGTAATTGTTTATTTGCCCAATAGATTTTCGCATCTTTCTGTTGATTTATAACATTTCTAACATGACAGACAATACATTCTGAAAGAATGACGTATACCGGCTGTGACCGTGTACGTCAGTGAGTCATTTGACTTAACTTCCTCAGGACCAGGGAACAGAGAAATCCACATCCAAATTGTGTTAAAGAAAACCTCAACTACTTGATATCTTTCAATTTTGCTTAGAGCGTTATTATTGATCCCCTTGTTTTCTTCCAGGTGCCTCCAATAACTGCCGTCTTGGGAAGTTTTGGCTTCGCTCAGCGTGTCTCTCAGGATTTTCCAGAATGTTTTTTAAATGGTCGCTCAGTGAAGGACATTTTGGGAAAGAATATACTTCAGTTTGGTTTCGTTCTGAAAGAATTGATGAAGAACTGCCGCGACTCTAATGAAATTGAGGGGGTATTACTGTCATGTTGTTGTTTGTTGTTGTTTTGCAGTCAATTTTTATTTCAGTTAATTTTCATTTTTCCTTTGTTTCAAATTCGTTAGCATACATTACCATACCCAAAAACAATAGAAAAATAAAAATTAACTGAGATAGAAAATTAACTACAACATATACATAGAGCGATTGTTGAAATTTTGAAATATACCTCTTTCTCACGTGACCCTTGCTTATGTGATATGGTATGCACTTGCATTGAGGTTTACAGAGCCTTGTCTGGGAGGCTAGACATCAGTGTAGGATCGAAACAGCTGAGAACCTTGACTAAAGTCCATTGGAGTGATTCCTGAAGAACCTTATGCTTTAATATATAGTTTTGCAGAAAAACAGCAGTTGTAAGAGTGGTAACTAGTCGCAGTAGCAGCTTTATCAGTAGTGGTGGTGTTCTCTCGTAGCAGTAAGTTGTAGCTTGTTGTAGCAGTACAACAAGATCAGATCAATTCTTAACACTGTTTCTTATAAATGATGACTGTAAAAGTGATGCCATTAGTAGCAAAAATAAAATTTACTTGTGACATGGTAATTTTTTTTTGTTTGCACCATGGTTTCCAATCTTTACTGTACATCACGTTTACGCATAATTCAGTAGCCTTTAAATTCTACATCATACCACAGGCTAACAAACTAAGAATGCTATTTAAGAAGAGCAAGCAAACATTTAATTTAGTTGGCCATAATGTAAATATAGGTGTTTATAGTAACATTTTTTTCTTTCATTTTTTCAAATTCACTTATACATTTCTTTTTTTAGCTTCAACAGGTGATGCATTTGTGCATTGAACAAGATCCTGAAGTGAGACTAAACGCATGTCAAGTAAAAGACCTGGTAGAGGAACTGTGGTATCGCTATGATATCTGGGATGCTTCATTGTAGATAAATTAAAATCAAAGAAAATATAAGCCATTATCATTTACTCTTTGCAAAAAAGGAAGCCATGAAACAGTTTTAATTGGAAACGGAAGTGACTTTGTTGTCAGTGTGGGTCAATAAAACGGATTCGTTTATTCCCCACAAATCAGTAAAACTAATTAAATAGCTTTTCATAGGTTAGAAAAAGATTTTCAACACGATGACTTATTTATTAGTTTTTCCTAAAGGCAAGACCAACTCACATATTAATTTAAATAATTATTACTTGAAAGAAGGACAGACAATTCTTAGTACAGAAAGACTTCCCAGCGTCGAGTGCACATTAAGCAACCTCGTTCCCAGGTTCTCTATCGTCCCGTAGGGACGGGTGGATAGAACCCTAGGAACAAGGTTGCACAAGCGGGACGGGAGATACCACGACCCAAAGGTTTTTCTTCGATGTTTTTAACTGACATCTTTGAACTAGAATCTCTTACCTTCAGTAGTGACCAGGGGCTTCTCTGAGAACCAGATTTGACGCATAACTTAAAAGTAGCATGAGATCGAGACAGTTTTTAACTATAACATACTTTAGTCGTTAAGATATTTAGCTGTTTTTTCACTAAAATACAAAATGGAGGCAAATATGGCAGCCATTTTGGTTGACGTCATAGGTCGCCAGGACTATTATAAGATGTTATAAAAATGTGTTATTGTACGTCGTAAGTTTCTTGGTGAACATTATCTAACTTCATTGTAACTTATATTCCTTTTACTGAAGTAAGTAGAAAAAAAATGCTACCACATGCTGTAACGATAATAAAGTTTGCAAAATTAACTAATGAATCAAATTTTCATTGATGTGAATGATAACAATTGACTAGTCTTGCAGAAATGTACCCCAGATGCCATTTGTCCATTTCTTTGTTTGGCATTAACTAATCTGCATTTTTACATCTTGATTTCGGCATGCCAGGTTTTCCCTCTGCCAAGGGTGAAACACTTGTTCTTTACTAAATAGAAAGACTGAAACGGAGTGTAATATAAAAGCTTGAGGGAGTTTCTATTGTAAATTGAATGACCATTTTTAAGCTAAAAGATGCTCAGTCGCTGAGTGAAACATCGCGTGACGTTGATCAGTATGCATGGTTTTGTTTTCATACATGCGTCAACTTCACACGCATGACAATAATTTGAACATTTCAATTACGAGATAGAGCACCTGAAAGAATGTCCCCTGCGCTGCTAGTTGCCTTTTCGGCCTTACTTTCCATAAGCATCGCTGACCTCTCATCTGAATATGCCCATCACGCGGTGTTGGATCCTGCGGAACTAATGAAATTGTATTGGACAGTTGACTGGGACAAGGAGACCATATCGTTCGCTGTTGAGGCGACAACTACTGGATGGGTCGGGTTCGGTTTCTCTTCAGGTAACGGCATGATGGTCGGCAGTGATGTTGTTATCGGTTGGGTGAAGGATTCCAAAGGATATTTCACGGTAGGTTAAAAATAGGAAATGTTGATTTTGAAGCACTTGAAGCACATTAAAGCTCAAGGAAAGTAAACTTTCACATGCCTACTTCGTTATGAAGAGCTTTTAAGGCCATGCGTTCCCTAATTATAATAAAAAGCCAGTGTCCCTTTTCATTAAAATTCTCGTACTCGCAGCTGTTATAAAAAGCTCCCATAAAGGACCTAATTTGAAGTTTGCCTTGTGCAGGTTCCCCTGCAGTCAGGCTAAAACACATGAAAGCAGAACAGGTCCGTTTGTGTTAGCCTGCGATCATGCCCTCTCCTTTTATCTCTGTAATCTGTTTTCGGGAGCCAAAGAAGCAAGGAAGCCAAAAAAAAAATTGATAACGCCAGATCTCAGGTTACGTTTGTGTGAGATCTATAAATATGGATAAATAGTAGGCCACACACTTTCAAAGTGTTAGGTTAGCCTAGAAGTACGTAATAGCAGCTTTAGAAGCAAAATCTCTCGTCATGATATGAGAACACTTATTTATACATAGCTTGGGTGAATAAAGTTGTCACACTACATGATATATTCCCGTGGGTGGGTGGGTAGGGGTAATACTCTCCTAAATAAGGTACCCAAATATAGACGGACCGTCGAATGGCCGTCAGAGATGTCCCTCACCCCTTCAGACCTTTAGAATCCTGCCTATGATTAGACCTACAAATTTTTAAAGGTTTATATGATTCAGCAATTGAGGCCTAGCTTGAACAGACGATATTAACTCCTATGTTACGAAACTTTTCCCGTCGGGAATTACCTAAGGATATGAAATATGCAATTTACGGACGGCATTTTCTTACCTTGATGATGACCTTGTAAATAGTTCACTTATTGCTGGTTTTCAGTGTCACGGCATTCAAAATAGATCAAAATAAAAATCAAAACCATTCAACAGATAAAGTCCAGAATCTGGGAAATGAAAGGAGATTAATATACCAAGACCCTCGTCAAGATTTGGGTGGAAGGAATAATTCGTATAAGAGATATCCGAGGAACTGTTTTACCCAAATTTATAGAGCTTTGTATGGAGACGCCATGCTGGAGCTCATCCGGATGAGCTCCAACATGGCGGACGGAAACCAACAGAAACATCTGTTACCGAGTTTTGCTACAAAAGCGTGAGTTTACTCCTAGAGTAACTCATACATATTAAAGTAATACTTTTTCTAATACTTGAACTGTTTAGATAGCAAAATTTCTCGAAAAAAGTCACTTTTTTGACCTAAATGACAGTTCTTTCGGCCGTCATGTAAATGTTGTGTCAAGCAAAAGCTTAGAAATTCAAGCGTACTCTATTACAAAGCCAAGAAACCTTTTGAAGCGAAAATTTGTTTGAAAATTAGTTTTCAGCTGCTCTAATACACCATGAAAGTAAAATCTCAGTAGGATCGATAGTTTTGAAGTTTGAATTTTAGTGACGTCATCTGAAAACCGCAACAATATTACCCAATGATTCTAACAATTAGGCATGAGTGGATGTCAGAATAGCTTTATAACGCCTTTTTTTCGTCATTAAGAGAACTTTGGTCTAAACTGCAGCTGTAAACTATTGTGCAAACACAATTTTCACCAAATTTAGGTCAATCATTGATTTAGAAAAGAAAGTCATCTTTAGCATTGTGTTTAGGATCCATATGCTGACGCAAAATCGTTACCACCAAAGGACAACGAACAAAACTACATCTTAACTGGCTTCGAGGAGATTGACGAAACAACTGTGTTGAAATTTAAGAGAAAGTTTGATACATGCGATTCCAGGGACAGGAAGATAAAGGTAAAGCAGTGAAAAAATAGAATCAAGTTCACCTCTCCTTCTATAAATTTCTGAGCTCTGATGGCTTTATACCTATCGCAGGTTTGATGTGACATGGATAAAAAAAATATGTATATGTATTGCAATGCTAAACTTGACCTCCCATTTACTTCCTCTTTTTCGTGGATGATACTCGGAGATGTTTTACAACGGCTCTGGTCTTGCCAGGACAACTTTTACGCCATGATAAGATACGTCGTCCTTTCTTTGATTTGCTCTTTTTAGACACTGTCTTAGATTCTGTTTATGGCCATTAACCAATCATATTAATGCTCAACCTAAATGTTATTCTGCACCAACTTGTATTTGTTGTATCATAGCCTTCATAAGAACCCGTTTATCTCAATTCCCAGACAGAGTAATTAACTAGGCTGTTTTGTATCCCACAGGAAGGCACCACAAAGGTGGTGTTTGCTTACCACACGGAGGATCCCGAGACTGAAAACGATTTTAAGCAGCACACTTTCAGAGGGTCAAGAAGTATATTACTCCTCAACAACATGGACAAGAAACAAATCAACGAGACAGGATGGAAGAGTTTTGTAGTTCAAAATAAAAATGTAAGAACATACACTACGTAGACCTCCATGAATGTACTTGTCACAGTTATGTTGTTTGATTTGCACACGAGAGAAAGAAAGCGCTGATGTCGATACCTTTGATATTGATCATGGGTTAGTAATTATTATAAGATAACTTCAATAGACCAGTTAGTGAAACTCATTGGCAAGGCTGGAAAAGGCGCATTGAAATCACTTATCAATCAGGATTATCTTCACATTCTCCACCGCCATCATCCGGTGCCAAATTCTCCCTCTCTGACCCCCACTAAAATCGTAAAAAGTACAGCCATCATCATCGGCACCACCATTACCATGGCTATCATCTCCATCATCATCATCATTATCATCATCATCATCATCACCACCACCACCACCACCATCGTTGTCGTCGTCGTCATCATCATCTTCACTCTCGTCTTTTTCATGTGTAACACATATTTACTGCGAAGATTGTAACTGTAAACGTTTCAAAGTTATCACATGTTTACTCAACCCAAATTCATGTACGATTATCTTACAGGTTACCATTCCCAAGAAGCACACAACCTACTGGTGCTCACTGATTAAGGCACCTAAGATCACCTCGAAGCACCACATAACCAAGGTAGATGTTTTCAGTAATCGATTGGAGTTTGCGTTCCAGCTCTTTTATACCCAGGAGGACATTGATTGTAGTAAAAACACTTACACTCAATTTCCGTGAAACGAAGAACGATCAATGTGAGAGACCACGTTTTATAACTGGGAACCCATCATTTAATAGTGTCTCGTTCTGATAACAGACCGTAAAACATTGCTCTATATATTACGCTATTACTCACTTGGCGTGATCTTTGTACAAGTATACCATTGTCATAAAGTTCTGACGTGCTTCTTTCATTCATCTTCATCGAGTATCTTGACTATCTTTTGTTTTATCTTTGCAGATCGAGCCATATATTCAAAAGGGAAATGAAGGATTCGTCCATCATTTTCTTGTGTACGAGTGTCATGGTGACTATAATGAGAGCCATTACGGTTTTGGTGTTGATTGTAAAGATATCGCCAACATGCCATTCCTCAAATGTTTCTATGCCAAAGTGTTAGCAGTTTGGGGAGTAGGTGGTAAGGTAAACGATTGTAAAATGGCAGTACTAGAATACTGTGGGACGCCTGTCTTTCAGTTTTTCTGCAGAAAACCATGATAATAGTCCTAGCTGGAAGCGATAAGAGAATTTAGCCCCCCGGGGGGGGGGGGACTCCCCATATGAAAGGGGTGGCGATGTTCGTCGTCTCGCTTAGGGGTATAAATTTCGGATTTTGGTCTCACTTAGGGTGTTCTGGGCAAAACGCCATCATATTTATCCGTGAAGGTCTCGTTTGGGGTTGCACGCGAAAAAATATAAAAATATACATATTTTCTGTGTTTTAACATGGTCTCTTTTAGGGGTCAAAAAAAGCTTGGGCCCCGCCCAGATCGGTCTCCTTTAGGGGTTTAATTCAAAATTTTCGACGAGCATCCCCACCCCGTTCATACGCGGATTCCCTTCCCCCGGGGGCTTTAGTTGCCTATTGCGAAAGCAAATGAAAGAGTCTAACACAGTGGAGCTTAAGAATTAATATGACCATCAGCCTCTTTTATTTGTTTTTCTTTGTTCCCTACACAGGCATTTTATTATCCGAAAAATGCTGGTTTTCCAATAGGAACAGTAGATACTCCGAAAAGTTACTTGCTGGAGATTCACTATGACAACCCAGAAGGGATCATGGGTAAGTACTTATATAGTGTGTAACACGGTTAACACAGTCACTACCAGCGAATAATTAAGAGCCTATCCTGTTTTTTGTTTGAATGTAATTACCCCTACTAATTTTGTCATTTGGTAAAACTAAAATGGTTTCAAAATCTATCGTTAATTAGTAATCCCTGGATACATATAACTTGTCTTTGACGTCTCTCATTCATGCAAGAGTCGATGGTGGCATAAAAATAACATGTTGTATAGATCACCAAAACTATAGTATTAAATCTGATCAATTATCAATCACCATACGTGCAGACAAAAGCCCAAGCAAATTATCAGACCGTCTGAGGGAATGTGACCTGAGAGGCTTTCAAATTGGGGTTTCGTGTTAGATTCACCTCGTGTTACTCACGCGAGATGTTCACTGATCGCGCCCCCTCTCTCCATCACTTGCCCCGCTCTTGCCCCCAACAAGAGAGGCTGTAAGTAGGCTAGACGGAAGGACAGACGTGTGTGACGCCCAAGAGACTTTTACTTTCCAGAGTGCTTCATCTATGCAAGCATTAGAAAGTGACGCAATATTTTTTTAGCTAACCGCAAAGCTTTTCGATAAAAACCTAAGGGATTAAAAATATTGTCTTAACAAGAAACGTCTGTGCTAAACGCTTTTAAACGAACACTAGAGAACTAAGGAGCAAACGACACTTTAAAGTCTTCAAGTCACTATAGCTTTAAAAAGAGCTCATAATGCAAGTATTTCAGGTCCTAGTAAATATTGCCATCTTCCATTCGTTTAAGGACGCAAGGACAGTTCAGGGGCTCGATTTTACTACTCATCTAATCTCCGAGAGTTCGACGCTGGTATATTTACTGTTGGCCTCAAGATCAGTCCTTATATGGTCATCCCTCCAAAACAAGAATCTTGGTCGACTGTTGGTTACTGCGCTAAAGAATGCAGTGAAGTAAGGAAAAAAAATTGTTTGAAATCTTCCTGTACATAACACTTTGTTTAACATCTAAGAGAAAAAATAAAACAAGTTATGTTGAAACACATAGGTCACTCAGTTGTGGAGGAAATAGTCGACAGAAAGACGTTTGTCAATGACAGTCCACTTGTACCTACATTTTAGTCTGTCTATAAAGTGCTTGGAAGGGTATTGTAGCAGTAGATGTAAGTCTGCTACAGGTTTTAATGCAAGTTTTTGTTACTCTGTTTCAGAAAGCTTTTAGCTCGACAAAACTTCCAGGCAGAAGAATCAGGGCGTTTGCTGCATTTCTCCACACTCACCTACAAGGTACAGTGATCCGAGAATTAAGGCTTGATTCTCGAAAAAAAAAACCTATACTCACAAAACCGTTCTGTAAACAATTTTGCCACCTTTACCTTATACTCTAGATATATTGTGTGGTGTTAATGCACTGAGTAATCCAGAACAAATTTCAGAGGCGTTTCTCCTTTACCCTTTGTTGATTACCCATGATGACTAGAAATTTACCTCAACTTTTATATTTATTTATGACAAAACTTATTGGATTTTCCAGGCCGCGCAACATTGACCAAACATTATCGAAACAGTGTTGAACTACCAGAAATTGCGCGAGATGATAACTACGATTTTAATTTCCAGGTACTCATTATTCTAGGCAATTTAAAACAACTCATTTCTTCAACCTTATCTCAGAGCGCTCTTCTGGGTTTGTATTAGTAGTGTTTCATGAAAATACCAAGAGTGTCTGAAACGATTGAAGCTAAATGTTACTAATTAAATGGAGAGACACTGTTCAGCATAAGTTTTTAAAGCACTGTTTAAAAACTTTTAAATTTTTTCAAGGATATTCAAGTGCTGAAGAAAGAAGTTCATATTAAGCCGGTAAGCCGAGTTATTTATTGATAACAAGCGGAATTCCCATCACGCTTAAGCTTTGCTCCATGCATGGGTAAAGATAAAAATTAGTCTGCAATTAAGCAAGACTCAGGGATCTGCATGAAGTTAAAACGGATCACTGAAACCACAAAAAAAATTAGAAGGTCTAACAGGTGAGTTAGGGTTAGTGTCCGTTTTAAAGAAGGGATTATAGTAACGCGAAAAGGTCGTCGCAATGGATGTTTTAAAAACACTACTATACGTAACTTACTAGACTTCAGTTAAAGTTATCTCTCTTTAACCATTGGGTAGAATATGCGTTATAATGCATAATAAATATTACTCTTTGTCTTATTGGTTTTTGATTAGCTTATGAACTCCGCTGAACTCATTATACTTTTTCACTTAGGGAGATGACTTGGTTCACTTCTGTGAATACCAAACTATGGATCGTGACAAGCTAGTCGTGGTGGGTATATACATACAGTTCTAACTACCCCTTCATAGTCTTCCTTCAATGTTTAAAGTAATTTATATATTTTTTGTATGTCTCGTTCATTTTGTTGGCGAGTGGTCTTCCAGTGACTGGATTTAGCTAATGCCCTATTCACACCAGATGAACATGTTCATTTTATAAATTAAATCAAAACAGTCACGGCAAAAGAGAAACTGGTTTGAAATGAAATTTATCTTCATTTGTTAATTGCTTTGAGGAAACTACAATTTTGAACCTTGTTCAGCTAATTTTCCCGTCAGACCTTCTTCCAGCTTTGCATTTTTCACAAGTCAGAAAAAAACGACGATAAACCTATGCCCTGACTCTTTGTAAAGCTTCCTAACTTCTAGCTGCATGCAGTATCGTTTGCACATTACTATGTACTATGAATGCACTTTCTATATTGTTAAAATGGCTGTTGTGTTGCAATCATTTGTAGGGTGGTAGCGCTACCTCCCAAGAAATGTGCCTTAATTTTATATTTTACTACCCGCTGGTGAAAGAACTTAAAACTTCTTGCACAAGTACCCAGTTCAAGCCAGTTCATGACTTTATCAACAAGTACTAGTGAGTAGATTTTCTTTTACTGCTAATATGCTCCACACTTCACATTCCCGTTTTTCCCATTGTGCTCCTCCTTTGAATAGGAATGAATGCATGGCAAGTCCAACACTTAAGCAACTAACGTGCGAGAACTTAATCTTATTTTGAATCCAAGACGAAGGCTTATTGAGAGTATCAGTTTGTTTGTTTGGGTTTTTTTTTTTTTTGGCGTTCTACAACTGTGCTTTTATTAGCTTTTATTTGATCTCCTCAGAGAAAAAAATAATAATAAAATAACCGTATAAAAAAACTACAGTATTTTGAAGCTGTTGTTGAACTATCAAGTTTTATAAAGAGCTGTACATTTCGTCATTACGGCAGCTTGTAGGCAAAAGTTTCGGTAGAGTTCGATATGAAATAATAAATATCTCATGGATGTGTTACGTTAGCGTGACCAAAAAATGTTAAAATCTTTATTATGGGTGCGCTCTTTTTTAGATATTTCATAGAGGGACCTCTCTGTTTCAATTTTTTTTTCTAGCCCTTCACTGAATATCACATCCCCATTTCATAACTCCCTTGCTGAAGATGAGGATATTAGTTGGACCAAAGAAATGATATCAAGCTTGAAGAAAGGATACAGTGAAGACAGAACCTTTACCCCAACCTGCTACATGGTATGTGAACTGTACTATTTAAAATCATTTTTGATTTAAACTTATAAATATATTAAGAAATTAAGTACCAGTTTTGGCATATTCTAAACAAAAATTTAGTCCCGGCATAAGAATTTGTCCTGGACTTATTAATTCGAAAGGTTTTTTATAAAAATTCTAGCTTAATTTAATTAAAAACTGAAGTATCAATGGAAGAATGAATTAAAAAGGCTAACGGATTAACCAAGTATTTAGAGGCATTTCTCGCAGTTCGGCTATAGCTCGTCTTTCAAACATTATCGGTATAAATTGGTATTCCATAGGCCTCGTCTCACACCACGTGCACCTGCGCTTTTAATGAATTCTGTGGGGCGTTTAAGAACCCTCAGACTGTGCGTAAAGAGTAGGGGCCTTAAAATTCAAATTCACATCCACATAGGGGGCATCATCTCTCGTTCTCTCATTACTTGTAAACTGCATCATAAGCAGGTCTGGCAAAAGTCCCCCAACCTGTGTTGTAAATTCTCCCTGAAAAGCCCAGATTAGAGCACCATAATCCACAAATTTTTACCCCTAAAAGTTACGACGAGAAGTTTAGCCTGCAAACGCAGACATATTTTTGGTTCGAGTGGAGAGAAGCGACGACCTGAAATACATAATCGTTTGAAGGCTACGAGCAGCCCCGTCATTCCTATAATTTTGAATCTCCTCCTTTGATTATATGCGTCAAAAAATTGACAGGTATAATTTCCATATCATATGTAAATCTCTGCTGCTTATTTTTCAGCGAGGTAACAAACCTCCGTTCAAAACATTGCCAGTACCAAAGATTACTACCCCTCTGCCTCAACAAGAATCAAGATGTTCTCACCCCTCTCCAAAGAGTGCTGGCAAAAACACATCTTCTACACTGGTCGTCTCGTGCAGTGTTGCCCTCTTTATATCGGTAATTTTTATGTTATAGACATGTATTACTGAATTCTGCTTTCTTTGTTTTGTTTTCCAATTTTCAATATGCTCAGCATTGTGACCGTAGCATAGTAACCTTTTTTTTCAAATCATGTGCATTAGATAACGTTTGTTATTGCTCACTTTTGTATTAAAGAGTGCCTTTAAAAACTATTGAAATAAAGTTAAATTGTTCAAATTCACTCCTGGAGTCTGTTCATTTTATCATAATCACTACCGCAATTACTGTTATTAACACTTTTCTAATCATCATCATCATCATCATCATCATCTAATGCTAGTAGACTTTGGTGAAAAAAAAGAAGAAGCTCTGGAGACGAGGTTGAGAAAAAAAAAAAAAATAGTTCAGGAGCCGATGATGATGATGATGATGATGGTAATTGTTATGATAATGAGAAAGATAAATTCACCCTCGGCATACGAGTTCTTGAATTTTAGGCTGTTAAATAGAGCCTTTTAAATTGTTATCACAAAAACTCTCTTCTAACAATAACTCTGAGAAAACAGCTGACCCGGTTCGCGTCGCAACTATTGATTCCGACTGGGCATCTCGCGGAGAATCCAGTGGTGGTATCGGCGTAAAATGTCGCCTGTTGGGTTTTCTCAAGCTAACGATCGTTTAATTTCGGACCTATACATGAATCTCATCACAAAGACTTCCCGCCAGCGGGCGTTGTTGACCGCGCATGCGAATTAGGTTTTGTTGTTGTACCTCAGGGGCACTCGCTCGGTAACCACACATTGTTGAAATCAAGTTGTTGTTGCGATTTAACCATTACAGTTTGCTATTCGCGGCTCGTCTAGCTTGTCCTCGTTACTGGCGTTCGGTAAATCGATTTATTTACTTCTTTGTTTTGTTTTCCCACTGGATCTCTTTCTCTTTACAAATTTTCTTGAAGTAAGATAAAGGGATAGTTTCCGTACGAGAATTTCCGCCGCTCTCTTGGTCCTCCCCGGGAAGGAATGCGGGCTCATTTCCCGAACAGCGGCTGGTAATCTCCTAAATTTAATTTTTGAAGCAAGGTAGCCTGCGAAAACATGTACAGCCGTTTCTCCTCGCTCTTCGCCGCTGGGGACGTTTCGCGCGGAGGAACAGAAGGACTGGATCCTAATAAAGGATCTAATCAGCAAGAAGTGAAAATAATATATTAATATAAGTAATCTCTTACACTGATATTTTTGCTGTGAGCATAAATTACCATCACAAATGCTACTATATACTGCACACTCGAGTTCAATATTGTAAAGGAAGTTGAATTTTTACAAACTTGTAAAGTTTATCTATTCTACACACTGAATTAGTGAGGAAACCGATTTTAGGCTAATGTTTGTATTACGTGACACTAGGTGGTTGCAAATTAACATACAGTATTTAGTATCACATCCGTGTCATACAAACAAACAGATGTATTGCATATTTGCGTGTTTGAAAGCTAAGTAGATTAGTGCAGTGTTCTTCGAAGAAGGTCAGTTATATGAAACATGTTGCTACTGGTAATTACCTTTTTGGCTTTAACCTCAACTGGCATCGCTGATCTCTCATCTGAATATGCCCATCACGCGGTGTTGGATCCTGCGGAACTAATGAAATTGTATTGGACAGTTGACTGGGACAAGGAGACCGTATCGTTTGCAGTTGAGGCGGCGACTACTGGATGGGTCGGTTTCGGTTTCTCTTCAGGTAACGGCATGATGGTCGGTAGTGATGTTGTTATTGGTTGGGTGAAGGACTCCAAGGGATATATAACGGTGAGGATGAAGCTATATTCTTATTTTTCTGTAATCATAGTAGTTGTTGAATTGATGCACTTAGGGTACTCTTTAGAAATGCCAAGTTAAGCTTGTACAGCGGCGCAGCGGCAAGCGAGCTTTTAAGGAAACATAACTCATTAGGCGTCAAGGAAAGATACTGAAAAGACGAAGTCAACACCCCAAATACGGACCCGTACCTGTGATCCTAGTCAAAGCAGCTGGATTGCGTCATGTATTGGTGAAATCGAAGCTTTAACATCACCCCGGAGAACCCCCGGACATTTGACTTTTTTCAAATATTGTTCACAATTTTTCTCTTGGGATGACTGTTATACCCAGGAGAAATTGGAAACAATGGTTATGCAAAATTTGGGGGGTTCAGTAAAATGCATTATGGTCTATTGAGCCAAATAGCCGTTCAAATGCCACATCATAGGTCCGTTTTAGGTGATCATTTCTCCCCACCCCGTGGATATTTTCAAAGCGCTATCATATTTTATATGCAGTGCATGACCTTTCCATTCAGTTTATAGACAGGGGGTTAATCGTGTCTAAGGTTGACTGTGATGGTCTGAATTAGAAACGAAAGGATTTAGATTTAAGAAGTCAGAGAGGAATGCTCTTACTGCCAGGATACCTGGGGGCTACTCCTGAAAATTCTCACAAAAGCATATTGGCAAGTATGCAGCTATATTGGATTTCGATTTTGATATCATGTGATAATCAGCGATTATAGGCTAATCAGTTCAGGGCAATTCGAGACTACTACATGTAGTAAAAATTAAGTCCAGAATAGCGGGATAATGACCACTTATGCCAATAAAACAGAAACCTAAATCCTCAGAATCCTTTTCTCTAATGTGGCTAACAGCTATACAAATTTATTTAAACAAAAGAACGGTTTTACGTAAGAAAAAGGCACCTTCTACATAGGACTGGATTGCTCAGTGTTCGTTGTTTCATTGCTTTGAGATACCAATATGGCGGATATGCGTTATGTGAGAACATAACATAGGTATCATAGGTGTGCAGGTCTTTATTGGTGTTGGGGCGGGGGTTGCTTGTCAAAGTTGTTTTCACTTGGATGTCTGGAATGTCTTGAATGGCAGAACCAGGGAAACACAATGATTTCATGAAATTTTGCTTTGTATTTGCGCCACAGGACCGCTATGCAGATGCAAGGAGTTTGCCACCTAAGGACAGGGAACAAAATTACGTCTTGACTGGCTTCGAGGAAACTGGGAAGAAAACTATGCTGCGATTTAACAGAAAAATTGACACATGCGATCCTAGGGACAGAAAGATAACGGTGATTATAACATGATAAACTTGATCAATGTCCTATGCCGAATAACAGTAAAACCTCGTTAATACGGATACTGAGCAGGTTAAAGAAAGCGTCCGTGTCAACGGTGTGTCCGTATTAAGAGAAAAATGTAAGGGCTCTTTGCCCCTGGGACAAAGTAAACTATCTGTAATAATCAGAATAATGAGGTATCCGCAAAGCTGGGGTTCTACTGTACTTTTCTTTGTTGAGGGAATATCTTTGTCGGCTGACCACCAAACGCCGTTTATTATTGTTGTTTTTTTTATAACAGGAAGGCACAACAAAAGTGGTGTTTGCATTTCACACTGAAGATCCTAAATCCGAAAACGATTTTAAACTGCACACTCTCAGAGGGTCAAGAAGCATACTACTGTTAAACAAGTTGGACAAGAAACAAATCAACGAAACAGGATGGAAGAGTTTTGTACTCCAAAACAAAAATGTAAGATCATGTAAGATAACGAACTTAGCTTTCGGTTAGATAGAAAAACAACGAATATCACACTCATTATTATAGGAACTGAGATTTACCTTACCTTTTTAGAAAAAGAATAAGAGAATGAAGATTCTTCCGTTCTGTTGGGATTCAACGATTACCAACGAAATTGCTTCTTAGATCATACTCCAGCAGAATCTCGAAAGTTCGGTCAAAGCTCTCGAAACTCCTCCACGAAACATTTGTGATTTCATAATAGTAGAACAAGCCCTAGGATTGATCAGCATCAAATTTCTCCTAGTTATATCAATGCTTTGTAAAACAGAGCGGTCATGAGTATTACGGACATGACCACACAGATGAATTTGCTTAATGACTTTTTATAAACTTCTCCCCACTACCTCTGTAGGAAATGAATGGAGGCAACAAATAAGAATTCAAAGAAACGTGATCAGCTACTGGCAGTCTGAAATTGCTTTAACTTTCCTGACTCAGCTCTTTACCCAAAAAATCCTTAGAAATCGACCAAGTTAATTGGGAGAAATACACATTTCTCTCATATATTGGGCGAAGCCGCTGTGAAAAATGATTCCACTCAGTTTTCATCGCTGAGGTACTTTCTTTTTGCGCGCAATTAATACTGTCATGTGGGCCAACTTTATTAATGCAATAAAATCATTTGATTAATTGTGACTATTGTACATGGCACTTTCACAGTGTCCATCAACTAAGAATTTCGTGATCTTGGTTGCAGATATCAATTCCCAAGAAACGCACAACCTACTGGTGTACCCTGATCAAAGCACCTGAGATCAACGGAAAGCACCATATCACAAAGGTGATCATTATATTTTACTAAACAAACACTGAGAGAATATAGTCTCCTGAATATATACGAGGCCTACAGCACTACTATTTGAACATCATCCCAAAGCCGGCACCAAAAAACAAAATGATAATAATAATAATAATAATAATAATAATAATAATAATAATAATAATAATAATAATAATAATAATAATAATAATAATAAGTGGTTGTAGGTGCATTGGGTTCAGTGTCAAAGAAGCTGGCAGGCCACTTGGAGCAACTAGGAACTAAGAACCGAACAAGAACGATGCAAAAGTCGGCACTCCTCGGATCGGCACATATCCTCAGAAAAGTGCTGGAAGTCTGAGGTCTCAGGATGAGACTTGACTGGATATTTCTCCCCAGGGAAAATGCCTGTGCTAAATTTTACATAATAATAATAATAACAATCGTCACATGGTAACATTGTCCTTTTCCATCTCGTGTTAACGAAATAGTTCGCATTTTGATTGCATACCGTCATATAATTATTGAAGCGCAAAACTATATTCTCTAGTGAAAAAATGCCTGCTTGATTTTGATAAGGATGATTGATGATGATGATAATGTTCATGATGATTATTATTGCTGTTATTTGTTATTATCATTTTGTTTCAGTTCGAGCCATATTTACAAAAGGATAACGAAGGTTTTGTTCACCACCTGGTAGTGTACGAGTGCCATGGAAATTATAACAAAAGCCATTTTGGTGTTGGGTTTGACTGTCTTGACTTTGCCAACATGCCACTCTTGCAGTGCTACATGGTTACTCCAAGTCTAATTGCTGCCTGGGGAGTAGGTGGCCAGGTAAGAAGAAACAATGAACATTTAACCTCACATTTTCATAGGGTGCTTTTTGGAGCAATGAGACACACAAGCTAATTTGACACCGAGATTTAAGGTATTTCGATACTCACAGCTTTTGGGAGATCATGATGACTTTCATAGGATCTCTTTAGATAAGCGGACCGTCCCTATATCACATCAAAACTAAATTTCCTGCAGTAGCTAATTTGAAATAAAGTTTGGCATTTCAATAGCAGGCTTTATTCGAAACAAAGTTTAATCAAAACATGTTAGGGGTGAAAATGTGGTTTCGACGTGACCGGGAGAGGGTCTTTTGTAAAGTGATTGAAACATTCTGGTATGGTCTCCTTAGATTAATATTAAAACATCGTAAGTAAGAAACTAACCCGCATTGAGTATCAGTTGTGCACCTCTAAAAAAGACCAATCTAGGCGTGGCTCTTGACCACTCAAACGATAACATTTTAGGACAGACGGTTAAACAGGAGCTATTGAATGCTTTCTTCGTTTCTACTTTGGCTATCCTTACTTCTTCACGCACAGTTCTAAGGAGTAACTTTGTGGGTAAGACCATGGGCATTCTGTATAAAAATCTTAAATGAGACAAAAGTCTCTACCTTACACCCCTAAGCAAGACGACAAGCATCCCCGTCCGTGTCATTGGAGTCCCATAAGGGTACTTATAGCCTACCAAACTGACGTTCTTTTATCCTTGTAGACCTAGCGGCGGTCAGTTTTGTCAGGAAGAGCGGCCACCAAAGTTTTCAAGAACGCGGGGCAGGAAAGCCCCTGGGATGCTTCTCTTAAAGAACTATTTCCACGACTTACTCGAATGCTTGTCTGTGATTGGGCACAAAAAACATTCGAATAAGTCGTGGAACTAGTTCGTTATGAGTAGCATCCCAGGGGATCTCCTGCCCGTTCTTGAAAACTTTCGCCACTGTTCTTTCTGACCCAACTGACCGCCCCTGGCGGGGTCTCCGAGGATGACGTTCTTTTGGCTCGTTACGCTCTCCTCCCACAAGAAAAAACCCTGAGAACGTTTATTGGGGAAGCTATACAGGTTAAGTCTGCATCGCAACGCTTCTCAGACTGGAGGAAATGGTACTCATCACAAAACGAAAATTAATGAAAAAATAAGCATGCGGTCATGCGAAAAAGATTAGAAAAACTAGTTGCCTTCTTGTACATACTTCAGTTTCGTTTCACCTTATGTTCATCTTAGGCATTTTACTACCCGCCAAAAGCTGGTTACCCAATTGGAATGGCAGATTCTCCCAAACAGTATATGTTGGAGATGCATTACGACAACCCAGAAGGGATTGAAGGTCTGTACAAAGTGCAACATGAGATATATTAGTTGTTTTGTATTTCTCATTGCGTACGCATCCATCTATGCGAGAGGATTTCGTCATCCCCTTCTCCTCTATTTGTAAGATTTTTACAGTTAACAATGTCAAAGTCTCCTTTAAAGTCAAGTAATTAATACTGCGGCAAGCGGCTAAGGAACAGAAGTCAATTTTGGGGGGAAATACAACAATTTTTAATAAAATCTTAATCATTATTTAATATATCCCTTTCACAAAGGACGCACTGACAGCTCTGGAGTAAAATTTTATTACACTTCAAATCTTCGCCAATACGATGCTGGTATATTATCTGTCGGACCAAGCACAGATTCATTTCTGGTCATTCCACCAAAGCAAGAATCCTGGATTTCCGTTGGTTATTGCCCCAAAGAATGCACTCAAGTAAGATATACCGAATGCGATTCAGTAGTTTAGAGAGCATTTTTTAGAATATATTTTGGTTTTTGTTACCTTTTTTTTCTTTTTACATTTAGGAACATTTAAACGCAACAACATTACCTGGAAAAGGTGTTAACGTTTTTGCTGCATTCCTACATACTCATCTTCAAGGTATGTCATCAATGATGCAGTCATGTGCGTTCGAGGACTTTTGGAGAGTCATCGTGTTTTTCAACACCTATTTATATGTCGAGAAAAACCAGAGTATTTTCTGGATACCTGGTGATTGAGTGTAGGGTACTCTACTCTACAGGGCTAGTCCCTCCCTTCAGCAAAGTATGTCTCATCGTTTGTCTTATTTTCTCCTCTATTTAAATACGGAATTCTTAGGACGTGCAACATGGACAAAACACTATCGTGACGGAGTTGAATTGCCAGAGATTGCAAGAGACGAAAACTACGATTTTAATTTCCAGGTATAGTCGGGGACAATGCATAGCAAGCTCTCTTTACAGCTCTATTCAAAGGCCATTCTTCCGCGCACTGTTATGAACTAAGGTAGACCTGCTTCTCAGAGACTATACAGTAGAATACGTCCAGTAAATGAAAACTCTCTTCGTACTCAAATGCAAGTTCGAGAGCCAGTATCGAAGAATGTTCAAAGACGAGGGGACCTGCTATTAAGAACCCTATTCTGAGGAGTCTGAGCAGAAAGTTGTGAATACTATACGGTACAGGGCTTGTTCCATGAGTAAAATTAACACTTTTCTTATTCTGTTGGTAGGACATACAAATGTTGAGGAAGGAAGAACACATCAAACCGGTAAATATTTACTCCATCATCACAACAGACCCCTGAATTACTCAGCTGTTAGCATTCTAATGACATGTCATTCAATACTGAGCAACTTTCTGTTTTTCGTACTCAGGGCGATGACTTGGTTCATTTCTGCAAATACCAAACATTGGACCGTGACAAAATGGTTGTGGTAAGAATGCTTAGGTTATGTTCAAATTCAGTACCAGGCAGTTTTTTGTGGCGCAACAAAAAGCTGTCCGATATATTTATTTACTATAAACAGCAACAGTCCGGGGCGGCACAAGTCGTTCACACACATCGAACACCGTGCCGACGTGGTTGGCCGAGAGGTCTTGGTGTCCAGTTCTCACTTCTGAATATTTTTTCGTCTCAGCGGGTTCTAGTCCTCGCACGAACTTAGTTACTAAGGTGGTCACACTGCACTAAAGTAGGGCACAAAACCTATCCGATATCTGACGCTCGACTTTCGAAACCGTTCTTGTGTGTGAACAGAAACCCGATCCGGTATGATTTTCGTGGCGGCGCAAGAGCTATCAGGTACAGTGTGAAGATAGCCTTACCAAAGTACGTTTTGCGTCGTCATGTCACAAAGTTTAAAAGCAGCAAAGAAGGAAGTAGATAAAAATCGTCGACGTCGCGCCCGTTTTCTCAAGCAGCTCTTCTGTAACCTGCACTCACACGTCTCCTCACTTACGATTGACTGCTTTTCATGCATTTCTCAACATCTCAAAAATCTCAGTTAGATCTGTTTAATCTACTGAATTATAGTAAGGAAAAGTGTGCCTTAAGATACCCCAAAACAAATGGTCGGTTTTTCGGGGAGCGTGATTTGCCTTATTCGAAGCCCGGGATTCGGGATTTTATACCAAAATGGGGGCGGGATTCGGAAAATAACCATCGAGATTACAGAATTGATGGGAAATTGGAATCGGAATTACGGGACTGAAGACCTCTTTTTGGGACGCTAACTTTGAAATGCATTAACCTTTTTAAATATATGGATGCCCGCTCTTTACCTAATAATATGTTGCTCTCACGCTATCTTGATCTTCTATGCATTTGAAACACACAGGGTGGCCAGGCTACCTCCCAAGAAATGTGCATTGACTTTCTATTTTATTACCCACGGATGGCGAATATTTATCAGTTCTGTAGCAGTTTACTGTACGCGCCAATCAAAGACTTTGTTGGGAAATACTTGTAAGTAAGATCTCATCATGCTTGCCAATCAAAGACTGCATTTAATAGCAAGTACTTCCACTGAAGAAAAAGATTCTTATTGAACCATAACGATCTTAAAATTCTAAGTAGGTCATTTAACCAGGATGAGATGTTACTGATTACGCTTGGATTATCAGTTTCATAAGCTAAACATTTTGGTCTGCCCCACAGCTATAGAAGAACCTTCTTGACACTGCTTAAAGTAAACGACGTTCAGATATGGGTCTAACCTGGTTAAATGACCTACCACTGACGTAGGTTTGTTAAACTGGCAGTGGTTAAATAACCGGCCCTTAGTCTTAATTAACAGTTGTTGTATTTTTAGTCTGGTATCCATTCTTGTCCCTCCACAAAAGCTTTGACACCATGAGTTCAAATGCTCATAGTGAACTTGGATCGAATATGTTGATTTTTGATTTTAGTCCGGATGTTAACGTGACTTACCCAAATCCTATGGTTGGTATGAACATAACATGGACCGAAGACATGGTGTCAGATTTGCAATCAAGAATGGATAACGCCATGGGATACACTGCTCTATGTAAAGGCTGGGTAAGTGCTTTCAGTTCATGATTATCAGTGACATCAGTAGACAATTCATACACCTCAAGCTGTAAACCTGTCTTCGATTGAACGAATTGCAGGGTAGATGCAACTCAAAATTTGGTGCGCCTTAGTACTTGTGCGAGAGTGTACGAGCTTAAAAAGCTTGCTGTGACATCTAGTGTGAAGATAATTGTACTCTGTCGATAAGGCTCGAAAATATTACCCTGTTTTACACCCGCTGTGTCAAACTGTGCTGTGTCCTGCCCTTCCTTATTGGAAAAAAGATGATGATGTTCTATTCCTATCTTGAATCGCCCATGTGCCTTTATTGATCCATTTACAGCTCGTTATCCAGTTTTCCTGGACCATTCATTTGCCTGCTGCCTTTCACAATCTCTGACAAACTGGGCGTTAACCCAACCGATCTTAAGAAATCGCCCATAAAGCTTCGAGGCCAGCACCTTTTCAGCTTTGCAGCAGAATTTTGTAAAACAGTTTTTCGATTTTAAAATAATCTTAGTTATTAGTCTTCGAAGGGGACAGACTATGAATAACTGTTGCCTCTCCACATATCTAAATGTAGTGACTGTTCACAGTAGGATGCCTAAAATGCGTGCAATTCCTCAATTGATTTCGGCTTCATTAGATCTTACGCCAGTTTTAGGAGGAGCCACCGCAGCGCTGTTTACGTTCGTAAGGATATACTAAAAGATAAACTAAAACAATGCTGTCTTTTAGAGGTAGTCTGCACATGGACGTTGTTTTCTTCAGTTTTTCCGTTTGAAAGTCGACGAGCACGCGCGCGAGGGCGTTTTCTTTTTTCCCCACCCCAGCCCATTACGTTAGCGTTCAATATATCCCCCGCGGTTTTCATTTTCATACGCGCGCTCGACGATCTCTACAGAGAAAATAGACGGTCTGGTCTCTATTTAGAGGACACAGTTGCTGCGAATTGTAACATTTGATTTTATATTCCACAGGGTAAATATGAGTGGTTACCAAATCCAAAAGTCACCAAGCCTTTACCACCAACAAAATCACCATGTCTCCAGCCCACCCTTGGAGATCCTAAAGGCGAAGGTTCCTTTGTATCTGCCTCTCGCAGCCTTGTTGTGCTTCTGTTTGCTACTTATATCATGTTTTTTGTGATAAATTAATAGCCTCATTCTTCTTTTTCTTTTTGACGTTTTGTTGTGACTTTAACCATATATGCAGATATCATACCATTATATTACTTTGTAAAATCGGTTTCATCCGGACAAAGACCAATAAATCTTACCTTGCTTGCATTGAAAAGCCAGTAGTCATTTAGTAATCGAGCGTTGCCTTCAAATTATTTTACGGATGCGATGCATGGTACGAGTTGAACTAAATAACTACTTAGAATGAAGATGATGTGAAGTGCGGAAATAAATGAGGATATGAATTACAATTTAGTAGTTGTAATTTAAGCAATTGCTAAGTAACCCGAAAAAAATTTCGGGACTTTAACGGGAATCGAACCTGCGGCCTCTGAGTTAGCGCTGCAGTGCTCTACCAACTGAACTATGGTGACCCTTACGTTGCTGGGAGCGGGCCAATTTTAACACCACCCCTCCCCAAGAAACTACTGTGAGAAAAACCACAAACACAGTTGTCATCAGTTTTCAACACGATAAATGTTTCCATTTAATTTTTTTCTAACGTAACGTCATTGTTTTTATAAGGCTTAATGTCTACAAGACTCCTTTTTTTTTTACACACATATGTTTTTACGGCTGTCCCACGAGATCGACATTTATCCGGTTAACAACTTGTCCACCTTGTAGACTGAATATTATGGTTTAGCAACTATCGTGAGACAAAAATATCATACAAATACCACGATAAAGTCTAAAATTAATATCTTGCATATCTCCAGTAGCAGAATAAGATCTTTACATAAGTGGTGGGCTCACACCCTAAGATAAGACGGAGTGCGGCCTATAAATAAGTGGGGGGCTGGGCCCCCTACTCCTTCCCTTGGATCTGCCATTGACTCTTCTCCTCTTTTAGCAGAGGCCAATTTTCTTGTCTCTCATCAAATTTTTTAGCGTCCTTGTTAAGTAGGATTCTATTAAAAGTATATGTGTAATAGGCCATTTTCTAGTTCCAAAAACTCTCACTTTCAAAACGAGGTTTGGTACAAACTTGTCCTGTTTCTCATGTGTAATATATTAATTCTAATAATTCTCTAAACAGTCAGTCTGAAACTCATTCATGCATCCGGCTTAATTTCATAAACTCATTGATACATGTGATTCTTGATTAAAAAAATGAAATCACTTGTAAAAGTTATCAAGCTTTCCTCCTTAATTACAGTAAACTTGAACTTATGCTTCATGACACTTCTTGTTTTGATATCAGATACAGTGTGTGACACTTACTATTAACATATTTGACTTATTGCTTCTATTATTCTTCAGTTCTTGGTTTCCTTATACTTCTAAGCTATGCAACTGCCACTTATTTACAGCAATCATCCAAGAGTGGAAGACTTCTCAAATTTCCACACCTTTAAAAAAATAAAACAAATAATAATAATAATAATGAGGCTTCTCATTAAATTTTAAAGTAGACAGCTAGGATGTGAAAGGAGGCAGCTTGGTAACTGAGTGCTGTTGGCAATTTCAGGCTTTCACTATCTCACTTTACGTTTTTTCCCTTAAAAAGTAGATGGCTCAAACCTCCAAGTGGCCTTTTTTTTAGCTGGCTGCCAATACTTAATGAGAACCCTGATGATAAATAAAAAGGAGAATAAAAATTGCTTGTATTGTGACAATCGAACTAACCATAAGGAAAGAAAAAAAATTAAGAAGAAAAACCTATTAAAATCTTAAACAAACTCCAGGCATGCATGAGTTAATTAACAAAGGGTAGGGTAACAACACCTGATTTCTGTTGTTTCTTTTTATCTCTTCTTGACACATGTTACTTAGGGTAGCATGTCCATGCACCAGTTTGCAAATGCTTTTCACTTTACACTTAAATATTTAACCAGTACAACACCCATATTGAATATTTACCTTTCTCTTATCAATTTGCCTATTTCCTATAGATGAAGACAGGGTCTTAGCCAGACATGGAAAACCAGTTGTCCAGGAGGGATTAATTTTTGTTGACTTCTTTCTACAAGTTGGTCCACCTTTACAGGACACCTGGACATCCTTCTGGCCAAAACACTGCATAAAGGCTCATTTTAACCCTTTAAGCCCATACATTTCCCTAAAGAATGAGTTGAGAGAATTTAATAAAAGATCAAGGAATTTTCTCTTTGGTGATCATTTTATTAATTCTCATAACCTTATCTCTTGACAATGTATGGATACCATTACGAGAAAATTGATGTTTGTCACTATTGGGACTTGAAGGGTTTAAGCCTTACTACGGCACAGTAAATCCTCCATAGGGCGGTGGATCATACGGAGGAGGGTTATCATACTGCACAGAGTCATAAGATGGTGGGGGACCATAAGGCTGGGAATATGACTGAAAATAAGGCATTGGAAGTGGTGCCGCTGGCTGAACTGGTGTAGGGTCATGTGCAAAGAATATACTGTCAACATCAATGGGATAATCAGCACCCTTATCCGGATGGACATATTTGGCCGACACGTCTGCTGAAGTGACTGGCCTCCAACTGCGGCTTGCTAGAGCATTAATTAAATGGCATATCAGACTTCTGCCATGAAGTCCATCATGACCGTCTATGTCGCAGTTCCATGGGTTACCAATAAGTTTGAACTCAAGGCTGTTGCCATAACGCTGTACTCTCTGAACTCCAAGAACATACTGCCTTTGAATTACATTTTGGCATACCTGAAAAATAGTTTGAAAAAAGAATAAAGTATTATTAAATGTTTGGAGATGTACAAAAAAAGAGAGTCTAGGCCTAGAAAATAAACTGTAAAAAGACATATTTCAAACACGTATATAATCTCCTGTTGATAGAAAATATTGCTGGTACATGTATATTACCCTGAATTACAATGCATCATTCCAACAAATATAAGTGAACAGAAATAATTCTGTGCCTACAAGGCTTATCCTGCTCACTAATATTATCAAGGCACTTGAGGTTTTTTTCTAAAGTGATCTAAGATAACTACAATAAAACACCCACGAGTTGGTATCTGCTTAGTGACACTCTCTGCTAAATGCAGGTTCAAAATCCATTTGCAATATTCTGAGACAAGGTGCAATTTGAACTTTCAATTAGCTCTGAGCAAACCGCCAATCAAGACAAAACATCAACAACTTTATTGACTTAATCTTCGACATGAAGATTTCAGTACCAGAACAGTCAATTCAATGACAAATGAAACAAAGTAAAATAAAAGTTAAGAAAGAAAGAAAGAAAGTAACAACTATATATTGAATATTATCATAAAAGAAAAATTACTTGGCTATGTACAACTTCTACGCTACTTGTATGGCAAGAAAGTTTAATTAGAGTTTGGATTTACAACAATTTAGAATATTTTCAATATAAGAGGAACTAAGATTTATGATGTTTTCATTGCACATAGACATGATAATACAAAAATAGTGCCTTGCAAGACATATTCGTAAAATTACTGTTTATCGAGTATAAGCTCTCCAAGAAGATATCCCTAAACATCAACCTTGCATTACAATACCGTAGTCATGTATAATTGATGGGGGGGGGGGGGGGGGTTGGGGGGTTAATAATAGTTAGTTTACAGTATCACTAAGTGGTGCTCAAAAGAACATCTGGTTTCACTGTAATACGGGTTTTACTCTTTTTGTTTATCACTATTTTTACCTTGGTGATATCCACTGGTGCATTTATCAGCCGCAACTTGTCGGTGTCATTCAAACTCAGACAGAAAACTGGCATCTGTCTTGGTTGTGACTGTCTGAAAAGCAGGGCGCTTTTATCTGACAGTTTCCTTGAGCTGGCAATACTTGCAATGATGCTCCATCCATAAGCCTGTAGGGTTTCAATCATCTTTAATATCAGATACCTGGAGTCTACTGCCTCTTCTCCTGAAGCCCACCATGGGTTCCCTCTTAGTTTGAACTCCCAGCTGCCAAAGTAGCGCGATTCACCTTGGATTCCTCTTAACCAGCTGGTCTGGATAGTGTCGCGGATGGCAAAGCTCAAGTTGTCTGGAACGCCTATCAGCCTTAGGGTGTCATGTTTGTTGAGGCTTATGATGAAGTGATTGACAGAATATTGCCCAAGCATGATGTTGGGGTCATGTTCAAAGAACAGCGTGTTGGTGTTGCTTTTGAGATTAGAATTACCATATAAATTCCATTGTTTTAGGAGAAGATCATTCACAAGAGTTTGCAAAAGGACTCTCGAACTCACGGTTTCCTCGCCATCTGGTCGCCAGGGGGTACCTCTCAATTTGATCAACAATCCACCATTCTCAAGGGACCAATTCTGTATCCCCGGGGGCCAAGATTTTCCGATTACGTCCTTGAATGTTTGGTGCAGTTGAGTCGGTGCATTCAGAATCATAAAACTGTCAGTACTGCTCAATCCCACTATCATAAATGGGTAAGACGATACCACTGCCACGGGAACTTTCTTGAATGCCCAAGTGGTCATGCTGAATTCTGTTGTTCTAGTTAAGTCGCTGGACATAATCAGCCTCCATCCAACTCGGTACAGTCCGTTCAAAATACTCCCCGCCATTCTCCTGGACATGACAGCATCGCCGAAGGAAATGTTCAGCAAAAAAGGGCATCCGTTCAGTTTGAATTCGTGTACATCATTGAGTCGGAAAG
>NC_133201.1:1220200-1255200 GCF_958299795.1 Porites lutea
ATGCCATAAGTGACCTCAAGACGACGTAACAACACTCGGTGATCGACAGTATCGAATGCCGCACTCAAATCGAGAAGTACGAGGAGGGTGACGTGCTGACGAGTTGTAATCAGCTTTCAACACGATAAATGATTCCAGTTATTTTTTCTAACGTAACTTCATTGTTTTTATAAGGCTTAATGTCTACAAGACTCCTTTTTATTACACACATATGTTTTTACGGCTGTCCCGCGAGAACGCCATTTATCCGGCTAACAACTTGTCCACCTTGTAGACTGAATATTATGGTTTAGCGACTATTGTGAGACAAAAATATCACACAAGTACTACGATAAAGTCTGAAATTAATATCTTGCATATCTCCAGTAGCAGAATCAGATCTTTACATAAGTGGGGGGCTCACACCCTAAGATAAGACAGAGTGCGGCCTAGAAAATAATTGTTCTCAGTTTTGGCCTATAAATAAATGGGAGCCTGGGCCCCTCACCCCTCCCTTCGGTATCCTATTGACTCTTCTCCTCTTTCAGCAGATGCTAATTTTCTTGTCTCTCGTCAAATTTTTTAGCGTCGTTGTTAAGTAGGATTCTACAGTATATGTGTAATAGGCCATTTCCTAGTTCCAAAAACTCTCACTTTCAAAACGACGTTTGGTACAAACTTTTCCTGTGAAAATGAGTTTTATTTGCATGAAAATAAAATTTTAATTTCATATCAAAAGCGTCACTTTGAGACAGAGGCTTTGGGCCTATTATTAAACTCATTGATCCACGTAATTCACGAAGGAAAAAATGGAATTGGCTTCTGTGAAGGTTTATCTTCGCAAAAATAATTGATTGATCAATTGTTCAATCCATTCATTGTCAACGTCAAGATCCCAAAAGAATGACACAAACGCAGCTGCATCTTAGTTTGCTACTGGACAGGACACTGTTTCTCTTGTGTAATGTATTAATTCTAATAATTCTCTAAAGTCATTCTGAAACTCATTCATTCATCCGGCTTATTTTCATAAACTCATTGATACATATGATTCTTGATTAAAAAACGAAATCACTTTTGTAAAAGTTATCAAGCTTTCCTCCTTTATAATTACAATAAAATTTTGAACTTATGCTTCATGACATTTCTTGTTTTGATATCAGATACAGTGTGTGACACTTACTATTAACATATTTGACATATGGCTTCTATTATTCTTCAGTTCTTGGTTTCCTTATACTTCTAAACTGTGCAACTGACACTTATTTACAGTGTAGTCATCCAAAAGTGGAATACTTCTCAAATTTCCACACCTTTAAAAAAAATTAATAATAATAATAATAATAATAATAATAATAATAATAATAGTAATAATAACCAAGGTTCTCATTAAGTTTTAAAGCAGACAGCTAGGATGTAAAAGTAGGCAGCTTGGTAATTGAGTGCTGTTGGCAATTTCAGGCTTTCACTATCTCACTTTACCCATTTTCCCCCCAAAAGTAGATGGTTCAAACCACCAAGTGGCCTTTTTTTTAGCCAGCTACCAATACTTAATGAGAACCCCGATAATAAATAAAAAGGAGAAAACAAATTGCTTGCATTGTGACAACTGAACTAACCATAAGTACAGAAAAAAAAATTAAGAGGAAAAACCTATTAAAATCTTAAAAAAACTCCAGGCATGCATGAGTTAATTAACAAAGGGTAGGGTAACAACACCTGATTTCTGTTGTTTCTTTTTATCTCTTCTTGACAAATGTTACTTAGGGTATCATCTCCATGAACCAGTTTGCAAATGCTTTTTACTTTACACTTAAATATTTAACGGGTACAACACCCATATTGAATATTTACCTTTCTCTTATCAAATTGCCTATTTCCTATAGATGAAGACAGGGTGTTAGCCAGACATGGAAAACCAGTTGTCCAGGAGGCATTAATTTTTGTTGACTTCTTTCTACAAGTTGGTCCACCTTTACAGGACACCTGGACATCCTTCTGGCCAAAAACCCTGCATGAAGGCACATTCTAACCCTTTAAGCCCCTATATCCTCATACAAATTCTCCAAAATGATCTCCTTACATTTCCCTAAAGAATGAGTTGAGAGAATTTAATAAAAGATCAAGGCATTTTCTCTTTGTTGATCATTTTATTAATTCTCATAACCTTATCTCTTGACATTGTATGGATACCTTTACGAGAAAATTGATGTTTGTCACTATCGCGACTTAAAGGGTTTAAGCCTTACTACTGCATAGCAAATCCTCCATAGGCTGGTGGATCATACGGAGGAGGGTTATCATACTGCACAGAGCCATAAGATGGTGGGGGACCATAAGGCTGGGAATATGACTGAAGATAAGGCACTGGAGGTGGTGCTGATGGCTGAACCGGTGTGGGGTCATGTGCAAAGAATATACTGTCAACATCAATGGGATAATCAGCACCCTTATCCTGATGGACATATTTCGCCGACACGTCTGCTGAAGTGACCGGCCTCCAACTGCGGCTTGCTAGAGCATTAATTAAATGGCATATCAGACTTCTGCCATGAAGTCCATCATGACCGTCTATGCCACAGTTCCATGGGTTACCAAGAAGTTTGAACTCAAGGCTGTTGCCATAACGCTGTATTCTCTGAACTCCAAGAACATACTGGCTTTGAATCACATTTTGGCATACCTGAAAAATAGTTTGAAAAAAGAATAAAGTATTATTCCATGTTTGGAGATGTACAAAAATGAGAGTCTAGGCCTAGAAAATAAACTGTAAAAAAATATATTTCAAACATGCAAGATTTCCTGTTGATAGAAAATATTGCTGGTATATTACCTTGAATTACAATGCACCATTCCAACAAATATAAGTGAACAGCATATAATTCTGTGCCTACAAGGCTTAGTCTGCTCACTAATATTACCAAGGCACTTGAGGTTTTTTTCTGAAGTGACCTAAGATAACTACAATAAAACACACACCCTGAGACAAGGTGCAATTTGAACTTTCAATTACCTCTGAGCAAACCGCCAATCAAAACATCAACCTTGCATAACAATACCATAGTCATGTATAATTGATGTAGGAGGGGGGGGGGGGGGTAATAATAGTTAGTTTACAGTATCACTAAGCAGTGCTCAAAAGAACATCTGGTTTCACTGTAATACAGGTTTTACTCTTTCTGTTTTTCACTTTTTTTTTACCTTGGTGATATCCTCTGGTGCATTAATCAGCCGCAGCTTGTCGGTCTCATTCAAACTCAGACAGAAAACGGGCATCTGTCTTGGTTGTGACTGCCTGAAAAGTAGGGCGCTTTTATCTGACAGTTTCCTTGAGCTGGCAATACTTGCAATGATGCTCCATCCATAAGCCTGTAGGGTTTCAATCATCTTTAATATCAGATAACTGGAGTCTACTGCCTCTTCTCCTGAAGCCCACCATGGGTTCCCTCTTAGTTTGAACTCCCAGCTGCCAAAGTAGCGCGATTCACCTTGGATTCCTCTTAACCAGCTGGTCTGGATAGTGTCACGGATGGCAAAGTTCAAGTTGTCTGGAACGCCTATCAGCCTTAGGGTGTCATGTTTGTTGAGGCTTATGATGAAGTGATTGACAGAATATTGCCCAAGCATGATGTTGTGGTCATGTTCAAAGAACAGCGTGTTGGTGTTGCTTTTGAGATTAGAATTACCATATAAATTCCATTGTTTTGGGAGAAGATCACTCACAAGGGTTTGCAAAAGGACTCTCGAATTCACGGTTTCCTCACCATCTGGTCGCCAGGGGGTACCTCTCAATTTGATCAACAATCCACCATTCTCAAGAGACCAATTCTGTATCCCCGGGGGCCAAGATTTCCCGATTACGTCCTTGAATGTTTGGTGCAGTTGAGTCGGTGCATTCAGAATCATAAAACTGTCAGTACTGCTCAATCCCACTACCATAAACGGGTAAGAAGATACCACTGCCACGGGAACTTTCTTGAACACCCAAGTGGTCAATTCTGTTGTCCTAGTTAAGTCGCTAGACATAATCAGCCTCCACCCAACCCGGTACAGTCCGTGCAAAATATTCCCCGCCATTCTCCTGGACATGACAGCATCGCCGAAGGAAATGTTCAGCAAAAAAGGGCGTCCGTTCAGTTTGAATTCGTGTACACCATTGAGTTGGAAAGATTCGTTTTGTATACCGGGCGGCCATGATTCTTGTATGGCCTGTCGAATAATATTGACTTCGTAATCCGTTCCGAGGATAACGCGAACTTTGTCTGACGATCGAATAGCAATACAGAGATATTCAAAACCTAAAGGACGAGGAGGCAGATTAGATTGTGCACCTCCCATTATGAGACCTGGTTGACCAGATGCGGACGTGTACAGTAAGCTTACATGAAGTCAAAGTGACCTCATTGCCGTTGCTCTAGCCTGTTCCAAGCGTTCAGATAGTGGAGAGCGGTGCGAAGTAAAGATAGCGATGAAAAGTAGAGGGGGACTGGGGAGAGAGGTGCGGGAACGCTTGTAAGAATTCTTAACAAAAGTGCGTTCTGGTATACCAGATCCTGGTATACCCTCTGATTGGTTGATTTTGACAGTTTTTGTCAACAGTGGAGCGTCTTCGATCAAAGCGAGAAATGCGATATGGCGATGATGACAGACTCTACGTTCCGTCGCAACAAACACAGAGCTGAGTGACTTTCCAAACGTGGAGGCTAAAACGCGAAGAGTAAAGGAACTGTTTAAAACATGATGATACCTTTATTTAAGTGTCAAAAACTGTAATAGCGGTATATAACCACTAAGTGGGGACACTAAAATAAATTTTAGAAAATAAATCAATTAATAAATTAATTAAAAATTAAGAAGAACTATGTACAGTATAAGTAAGTGAGAAATTCGAGAGAACTATATACAATATGTACAAATGTATCCATTACTTATAAAAAAAATAAGAAATAAAAGATTAAGAAGTGCAAAGAGAGCAGTTAGAGCAGTTATTGTCATCTAATAGCATGCTAAGATCCACTTTTCTGATGTTATATTTGAAGGAGGACAACGTGGAAGCTTTTTTCACATTACTAGGAACAGAACTCCAAACCCTTGGGCCCATATACCTGAGCGAGTGCTTTCCAAAGGAGACTGCGTTGAATCTGGGTATAGTGAAGTCATGATTGCGCAGTTCATACTTAATTGCAGGCTGTTCAAAGAGAGTGCTAATGTATGCTGGGCACATGTTGTTTTTAACTTTATACATGAGAATAGCTATGTCCTGTAGTCGCCGGTTGTGTAGAGTAGATATCCCAGCCATAGATAGTAATTGACCATAGGACGAATGTTTATCACAACATATAGCCCTAAGTGCTCTTTCCTGGATACGCTCTAGTCGTCTAGAATCACTAGCACGGCAAAAATGCCATATAAGGTGACAGTAGGTTAGATACGGGAGAACAGCTGCCTTATATAACTGTAACTTAGTTTGTGTGGGTATAAGGTTCCTGAGCCTCATGAGAACGCCTACCCGCTGGGCGCTCTTCTTAGAGATACTACTTATATGTTCATCAAAACGAAGATTGTTATCAATACAGACACCTAATAGCTTGAGACATTCAGTGGATCTGACTTCATGATTGTCAATCATAATACTGTCCATAGACTTCCTTCCGCAACCAAGTGCCATTGTCTGGTACTTGTCCAAATTTCCCTTTAGTAAATTAGCTCTGTACCATGAAGATGCTGACGCAGCGCAAACAGCAAGATCATCATGCACATCAGAGAGGGTGCTGCGAACGACATAAAACTGGTGGTCATCTGCATACATATTCATGTTCGCATCAACAGTATAAGTCAAATCGTTTTGGAAGATGTTCCAGATGAGAGGTCCAAATGCAGAACCCTGTGGGCATCCCCTGGTCACCCTCTGCCACTCGCTCACTACAGATCCTAGCTTGACCCTGTTATAACGGTCTGTGAAGTAGGAGCCCATCAATCGCAGACTTCACGTAGTCGGCAGGATAGATGTCTTCGCAATTTCACCGACTGGCTTTGGAAAAAGACTTATTTTCCAGCTTTTTCCTCGAATAAAGCGTGTGTTGGAATGAAGGCAGGATAGAATACCATTTACGATTGTTGTGGTAACTCCGTTGATTGCCATCATGAAAGACCAAGTGGAACATTTGAACAAAATCGGAGTAGCGGCGGCAATGATGGGAGAAGATGTGGATAAAGCCGTTAAAAGTGGAAGCTGTGAAATTGTATGATCCTTAAAAATTCACTCAAAGGCGTACTGCTGTCACAAATCGTGGTTGTCTAAGGAATGGACAAAAGGACTTCAAAGGAAAACTTGGAAAGCAAGTTGCAGCTATCGCTATTGACGAGGTCCACTCAATCATCGAGTAGTAAATTTTCCCTTCGTTTGTTGGGCATTTTCATTGCTCGAGTTAACGATCTGTATTGAAACGGCTTTCTATCGAAATGAGCGATATTTGTTTGTCACTTGATTCATAATTTTTTTGTCACGTACACGCTGAAATCATGTTTTCAAGCCGTAAATAAATTACTTATTCCGCTCTCTATTGTCTGAAAGTCTTACATTAGGTTTTTAGTAAGATTATGTACACATAATATTAATTTTGATGTGAGAAATTTTGATTTATTCCTAAGAACAATAATAAATGTATGGGGCTGTAGCATCAGTCTTAATTGACAAGTGAAGACCACCTACAGCTGACGCGGTCTGAGTGGGCGGATGAGTCTATTAAAAACAAATCTAACAGGCGTTCCCTCTCTCACCTCCCCCCCCTCCCTCGCTTTTATTTTTTCGCGCTCCTTTTTTCTTCGCACCGCTCCCCACTATCTGAACGCCTGGAACAGGCTACCGTTGCTCCATTTTCTCCGTCCAGGGGGTGGGTGGGGTACTGACGGGGATGATCGAAGGATTAACGATTTTTTTGGGTTTGATTCCGGAATTTTTTGGGGTGGGAAAGAAAATTGCAAGTATTTTAATCTAAGCCACCCAAAAAATACTCGCCGAAAAAAAAAATTCCTACTTAAAAAGTAGAGATTTTTGGGGGTTTTAAAACAAGTGAAGATTCGTGGTATGACTCGTGGTAGTGCTAGTTCCTGCGTATTCCGGTTAAGTAGTTTTGCGAATGAAGTGCAGTTTGTTGTTTTGTGGCTGGTCCAGGGAGTTTTCGGGTTTTTTTCGGAAGCCCTAGAGATTTTTTTTGTTTTTGATTTTTATCCCCATTCGATCATCCCTGTCACTTGCATGAAATCCAGAGTGTCCCAATCCTCCTGGGTTTCTCCGTCACAGAGCACATACACAATAAATAAATAAATAATAATAATAATAATGAAATAACTGACAAAAAAAATATAATGGACCGGATTCTAAAGCCAATAAGACAAAATTCAGCAAGGAAGCACATACTGCCAACTCGATCTGTAGTACGACTAATCTCATTCCCAGAGTCCGCTGGACAAGGGTGAAGAGGACTCTGGAAACGGCATTGTGGTACGACTTGGTGATATGACTGGGCGCATGCGTAAAGTATTGGCCACTCACCGCGCAGAGTTCAGGGTAGTGCTAAATTTGGCCTTGTTTACAAATATTGTGGCACAGCGGTCTATTTAACTGATCTCCGACTCCATAGGCTTGTTGAGAACTGTTTGGCGGTTCCCAGCCAAAAGCTTCCACCATGTACTTCGGAATACCGCGAAAAGCATCGAACCCAAACTCATCTTTGATTGCTACTGGGTTGCAAGATAGAACTAATTAAACTGCAAGATGAAGCGGGAAATCTGCATGGGGAACGACAGATCGACCAAATAGTAGCCACTTAAATATATTTTTTGTTCGTCGCGAAGCGAGTTAATAATTTTGTCGAAATTCACATTCCGCGTGGAACGTGCGTGGATCGCACAGCGAGGCAGAAAAACGAGTCGGCTTTATATACATTTATTTAGTTTATTTAAGTATATACTAAAATAGTGGATAGTGTTTTCGAGCGCTCTGATTGGCTACTCAAACTTCAGATATCCAGTGCTATTCACTGTTACACCTCCATGCGAGCGACGCCAAACTCGCGTGAGTTACGAGCAAAATGGCTTCTCGGTTTACTGCCGTAAACAAACGAACAAAATTCACAAATAATCAAACAAACTGTTCCCGACGAGGCTTAACTTTAGTGGCGTTATACTAAAAAAACTTCGTTCGCGAGGGTTATTGCGAGATATTGATTAATTGATTGTGTGTTTATCCCAATTAAAAGCAATTGCAATACAAATTGTAAGAAAATAAGATAACTAGGAAAGAAAATTGTCGAATCTCTTGTGGTCATTTACAAGGCCTAGTTTCCCTCTTTTACAATATACTAAAACTTCAAAACGTGTTTAAAAAAGGTGTCAGAAAATTGCTTACATATGGTACGATAAGTCTGTAAAAAAATACAGTAGTCATTATATTTCCAACGTATGATTCAATAATTATTCATTCCTTATAGCAAGAGAAATGAGAAAATACTGGATTGTTTAAAACTTCAGGGACCAAACCAGAAATCAAAGACTGTTTCGTCTTCTCTTCACACCGATACTTGAGATAACTTAACTATAGATTACTTCGCGAATAAATGTTATTTTATGAAAATGACTCGATATAACAGGACAGTTTCAATACTCGAGATCATGGGCTCAATCAAATAAACGTACGTGACATGAATCACTCGTGCATCAGAATGTTTGAAGATGCGGCCGCAGCTTCCTCTCAGAACGGACGTCTATGTGTTGAGTTTTATTTAACATGGACCACAACATTTGATCCAGTAAGGAGACGCACGGTTAATGCAGCGGGTACAAACAGCACTATATCCATCAACGCGGTAGTCATCATTCCGAAACGGCTCAGTGTTATTTTTGTAGTAAATCATGGACTTTTTTCGCGTCTTGCAGCCGTAACAGCTCACTTTACCCACTGGAGCATCGGTAATATTGACAGAAAAAGGACTGCCTTTAATGTGGATTCCACGTAAAAGCACTGAAACCTTGTGATTACCCTTAGAATTAGTGGGGCAGGTGTATGTTGCAGTGTAGGTACCGTCGCCTTTGTCCTCCACATTACACTCAACCTTTTCTCCCTCATTTTCTGTAAGTTCCACCATGAACATGTCACCTCCCTCGTCACGGTTTCGTCCTTGCGCGTCGCGTGCAGTAATAGTGAATGAAGCCTTTCTCTCGGGTATTGCTAGATTCAAGCCTGAGCCTTCAGCAGTGGTGGTGACTGAACTGGTAGTTTTATCACTGACCATACCCGCGTCATTGAGCAATTCCAGCAGCTGCTCAAGGTTGACGTTGAACTCTAAAACGCAGTCTGCTTGTGGCTCAAACACGAGGGGCTGATTCTCTATTTCTTTTAGCGTTGGTACTATATCATTTCTGGCCACCAGCACCTCAAGGTTGCCTGATTTCACTGCGCACAGGGTACGATGGGCGGCACTCTCTAGGCAGGCTTGAAATATGTGCAGACGGTCTCGCTGATCTGTGAGAGCGAATGCTTTGGTCTTGTACAGCTGCTCCAATTCTCTCAACAAAACGCTTTCTCTGTCATTTAGTGCAGCATGTAGCTGCAAAATAAGAAGACGCCACTTGCATTAAACACAAGTATAGTCTAAAACAGTGGACGCCGAGTCGTTTCAACAGCAATCAGAGGAATCAACTTGTGCGCGTCGTAAGAATTAAAAGCATCTCTATCTTGCACTGATAGCAGTACTACCGCGTATTACCGTATATAAGCTATGCCGGTGTGTGCCATCACAAAGTGAATTTTGAGCGCGTTTAGCGAACTTCTTAGCTATAGGGGCCCAGTCTGAAAAAGGTAGGGAATTCGTGGCCTATTTGTGTCAAAAAAAAAAAGTAATCAAATACGAATATTAACTCACCTTTTTGAAGCTGCCTTTAATTTGAACAATCTGCTCCTCGTATGCCTTATTCAGGTCAAGACTTACAGCCGCCACTCGAGCCTCTGCAGCTTTAATTCCCTCAGCATGGTTGCTGGCTTTGATAGCAATTGCTTCCATTTCTTGTCGGCAATTTGAAGCAGCATCAGCTAGTTTTAAAAGCTTGTGACCATTGTGGTTGAGAGTAACGCAGTCCCTACAAACGACATGATTGCATTCTTCATCAAAGAAGTGGTATTGCTCATTGTGTTCTGGGCAGAAAATCGGCACAGCTGCAAGCTTTGGGTTTGACTTTAGCTTCTCTAGGGATACAACACGGTGATCGTGGGTTGCCTTCTGTCGAGTATGCAATCGAACTACATCCTTGCACATATCCTCTTTGCAATCCAAGCAACAGGATGTCGCAGGATGCTCCTCATCATCACAAACTTCACAAAGGCGCAAATCTGCATTTCCATCTGCTGTTGTCAGCGGGATGGCTTGTAAGACATCTAGTAGGGCAAAATTCTTTGGAAGCCCTGCAACCCCGGCGGGCACAGGAACTACACACCTGCAAGTTGGGCAGCTAATTGCGTACTCCTTGAACAGCTTCTCCAAGCAATTTGAGCAGAAGCTGTGACCACAACTTAGCAAACGAGGGCAGAGTTTTTCCTCATCAAAACGCTCGCAGCAGATAGAACAGTCCAGTGCCTCAGACGCCATCACACCTCGGCAAGTTACCTGCAAGAAAATAGAAATGAATGAACAAGACACTCTTAAAGGCGAACACAGACAACTTCAGGAAATATACGCACGAAGAAGGCTAAGAGAGAAAGAGTATGAAGATTCAAAGAGCCATGCATGTACGAGTATAGGATAGGGAGACATGGCTTGTTACGACAAAACCAAAGAAAAGTGTTAGCCACAGGGAGTGTTAGAAAAGAATGATTCATAGTGAAGTCGTTATCGAAATTTCAACGGGGCCAAAGCGAAATGATGAACATTGGTCAAACATCAAACAGAGACCCTAATCCCTTCAGTTACCAGTCGAAGTGCCAAAGAGAAAACGCAAGCAAGGTGTACGTTACCACCTGCCGAGACACCGAATGATACTAAAACATGTAAAGGGGAGCGGGGAACGAGCACAGGGAACGGGAAATTGAAAAATGGGAACAAAACTGAAAATAAAGTTAGGAAAGTTAGGATAAAGAACTGGAAATAAAGTTAGGGTTCAAGTTGGGTTTTGTTCTCATTTTTCTTTCCCGTTCTCCGGTGCCCGTTCCCCGATCCCCGTTCCCAATTTTAGTAACATCCATACGTGTGCATCATGTACATTATGAAAAAAGACAAGCTCCCAAATGGATAAAGGAGTATAATTGATGTTTAGTCTTTGACTTTTTAGATACCTCTTTATTTTTTCAAGTTTCTATACTCTGAATTTTGATTCTTGGTGGAGAACATTACGAAGCCTTTTTTATATCTTATTTTCTTTAAACTATAATCTGTGTAAAATGGAGTGTATGCCCATATATGGTATATCCTAATTTGGGCCCCAACATGTGCTCAGTGCAGCAATTGGTAAAGGAAAACTGATTAAACATGATGACAAAACGACTTGAGGTTTCCCATTTGGTGAAAGGCGCCATTTTAAAGGTGTATTAAGGTGACTCGACCCATTTTTTTTTTTGGGGGGGGGGGGGGTACCATCCTACTTTGAAGCTCTCTGGTATCCCCACCTTTACTTTTATCGTAAGTCTAACACATAGAATGGATAACATATAGATCAATCTACAATATAACATAAAATTTTTGGCGATCGGAGTAAATGTCACGTGGTTATAATGCCACGCCCCTTTGAGGTCTTAGTCGAAAATCTGCTGTTGCCGGCATTTTTTCGTGAAAATCTCTCGGCTACACGTAGTGCGCATTAGTGCCTTGCGCTGAACAGAGTTTCACCAAAATCGCAAAGACCCAATTCGAGAAATTCAGCGGTTTCTACATTTAGGTCATAATTTATGCGAAAATGATAAGCAAACTTTACACGGATTATATCTAATAAACTATGAGATTCATCTCTTTATTTTGGGCATCGTTATAACAGATGGGTCCTTGCAAGTCAGCAAAACGCTTTAGGGCCTTGTAAATGCGCGCGATTTCGAGCAAAGCAAACATATAAAAATTATAGTTTTCGCTATTTGTTGACGTTTGTCAGCGTTTGAGAGTCCTTCTCACGAAAAAAGCATTTTCTTAAAAATTCGTAGTTTTTTTTCCTTCAAATTTTTTCAGGGCCACAATTGATTAACTAACTACCCGGACTCTGAATTTCATGGTCATTGAAAAACTGTGACATTATCTTCTATAAGCTCAAACTTGAGTAAACATTGAAGATTTTTAGCGTTTTGGCTGCGTTTGTGCTTTGGGAGTTATCTATTGTTTTTAGTCTGTCATTATACAGCATTCTTGTTCAGCACGCGTGCAATGACCACGCTTGGCTGACTTCCGAATGCTCACCGAGATATTCCCGTCACGAGTTGGTTTAATTATTGGCTTGCATTAAACCTATGAAAAAATGATATTTTTTTAATAGTAAGTAGACTTAGTGTGTAGCACTTCTTAATTTTTTTGCAAAGGCACAAGAAGCACGAGAATTGATTAAAAATTGATAGTTAAACCTCTATGTATCACGCGATGGCCTGTCTCACTGTACCAAAATTATAATATCTCGGTGAGCATTCGGAAGTCAGCCAAGCACGGTCATTGCACGCGTGCTGAACAAGAATGCTGTATCATGACAGAATAGAAACAATAGACAACTCCCAAAGCACAAACTCAGCCAAAACGCTAAAAATCTTCAATGTTTACTCAAGTTTGGGCTTATAGAAGATAATGTCACAGTTTTTCAATGACCATGAAATTCAGAGTCCGGGTAGTTAGTTAATCAATTGTGGCCCTGAAAAAATTTGAAGGAAAAAAAACTACGAATTTTTAAGAAAATGCTTTTTTCGTGAGAAGGACTCTTAAACGCTGACAAACGTCAACAAATAGCGAAAACTATAATTTCTATATGTTTGCTTTGCTCGAAATCGCGCGCATTTACAAGGCCCTAAAGCGTTTTGCTGACTTGCAAGGACCCATCTGTTATAATGATGCCCAAAATAAAGGGATGAATCTCTTGGTTTATTAGATATAATCCGTGTAAAGTTTGCTTATCATTTTCGCATAAATTATGACCTAAATTTGGAAACCGCTGAATTTCTCGAATTGGGTCTTTGCGATTTTGGTGAAACTCTGTTCAGCGCAAGGCACTAATGCGCACTATGTGTAGCCGAGAGATTTTCACAAAAAAATGCCGGCAACAGCCGATTTTCGACTCAGACCTCAAAGGGGCGTGTCATTATAACCACGTGACATTTACTCCGATCGCCAAAAATTTTATGTTATATTGCAGATTGATCTATATGTTATCCATTCTATGTGTTAGACTTACGATAAAAGTAAAGGTGGGGATACCAGAGAGCTTCAAAGTAGGATGGTACCCCCCCAAAAAAATTGGGTCGAGTCACCTTAAATTAGTTATGTTTGCCAAGACGGCTTTTCACTGCCTCCAAAGCTACACTTAAAGGGTAGAACTATGGGTCGTGAATCCTGACAGAGTTATTAATACATAGAATAAATCAAATCAAATATTTATTATGTAAGAATACATAAAAGGAAACGTCACAGGTTATCCCTATCGAGGATGCTCCCTACATAAAATATAAAACAAATATACTACAATGTAAAATTTAAGAATAATTAAGGAATGGCTTAAAAAAATTACAAAATTTCACAATACGTTCTAAGTTTACTTCGAAAAATGGTGAAATCCTGTTCGTGCACTATCTCCTTAGGAAGAGCGTTCCACTGTTTTGTAATTCTAACAAAGAATGAGAGCAAAAAAACAATTTACTCTAGCTAATGGCTGTCTTAATTTAAATGAATGGTTTGACCTTGTTTTACCATAACAGTTAAATTCAAAATAATCATTACAGGTAAGGCCATTAAGACCATGAACAGCTGCATGAATAGTCTTGTAGCACTCTAGCAAAGATAGATAAGACCTCCTTGATTGAAGACCCCCAAATCAGCCGTTTCGGTTACAGACTGAAGCGTACAACCAGAGAGCTTGTAAGGATAGCTAGAACCTCACATTTGTCAGGGTGAAAACGAAGTTTCCAATTTTCACTCCATTTCTGTAGCGTGTTGAGGTCACATTGAAGTTGTTTCTCGTCGTTTTCATCGTAAATAATCCTGTAAACCTTGCTGTCATCTGCAAACAGGCGCATGTTAGACCTTACGCCAGTTGTAATATTGTTCATATAGGCAAGGAAAAGGACTGGCCCAAGTACACTACCTTGGGGAACACCAGAGGTGACCATCGTCCAAGGAGAAAAGTGCCCACGGAATGAGACTCTTTGTTTTCTACCAACGATAAGGTGGGTTAGCCAGTTAAGGAGATTTCCACCAATTCCATATCCCTTCAACTTCGCCAGGAGACGCTGATGAGGAACAGAGTCGAATGCTTTTGTAAAATCTAGTAAAATTACATCTACTTTATGCGAGTCATTTCTTGCTTTGGCCCATGAATGAAAAGTATCGAGCAATTGCGATGGACAAGAACGCTTTTCCATGAAACCAAATTGCTCGCCTATGAAGACTTGATGATCCGTCCAGAAGTTTACAATCGACTTCCTGACAATCTTCTCGCAGATTTTACTTGCAATTGAGGTTAGAGAAACAGGTCTCTAGTTTTCTACTTTGTCTTTGGCTCCTTTCTTGTAAAGCGGAATAACATTTGCTATTTTGCAATCATCGGGAATTTTACCGCATTTAAATGAATTATTAAACGGGGTGCACAAGGGCGAGGCTAGTGAATCACTACAATGTTTCAAAATCCTTGGATAATGGTCATCGGGGCCGCAACTTTTATTGGCATTTAATTCCCGCAATAGCTTTCCAACTTCAATGAGAGTAGTTGATACCTATGTGAGATTTTCAGTTCTGACAACTTGCGGGAAGTTTGGAATATGAGTCAACTTTTCTGATGTAAAAACAGAGGCGAAAGAGTGATTGAAACTGTCCGCAATGTCTTTGTGATCGATCAGAGTATCTGTATCTACTTTAAGTGATCACAAGGTTGTTTGTTTCATTTACGACGCGAGCGAACATAGTTCCAAAACAATTTGCTATTGCCTTCGTTAGCAGTTTTGACACTTAATTGTTCAAGATATTTCCAGCGCGCTTGATTGCATGCCCTCTTTGTTCTATTATTCAAATTTCGGTAACGCGTCCAGAGATTGTCAGAATTTGATGCCTTGGCTCTCTTGTAAACAATTCTTTTCTGCCTATCAACTTTAATACATCCGGGGTCAGCCACGGTGCGTTTTTCATTTTAATTCCTTGGCGATTTGGTTAGTATACAGGTCTCAACTGCGTGAAGAGTAATATAAATCTTTAAACATTAGCCAGTTTTCCTAAACTTCATCAGACAGGAAAGCACAGGTCCACGGTACAAAATTAAATAGTTCATTTAGCCTATCCAAATTCGCCTTCGTGAATTTGTAAACCTTCTTATGCGACGGATTCTTAGAAGATGACGACGTAACTTCAAAAGTAATGGAGTTAGTGTGATCGGAAAAAGGTTCGCCAGCTTGTAGATTCCTTATCAACCCCTTGTTCGTTGTTATCACAAGATCTAAGATGTTTTTTCCGCGACTAGGCTCCAGCACTTGTTGTGACACAAAATGATCCAGACAAATAAAAGATTCTAGTTTACTTGCTTTTTTATTTCTCATCACTGCAAAATGTTCTTAATTGTCGAACTAAACAAGGAAACTTGGTGTTACAGGCAATATTAATTAGTTTAGCCCCGAGAGAATGAAGAATGGGAAGCAAGATTGTTATTGAATGGGGTCAAAGCATTCTTGCTCTTCTCGGACGCCATAAATTTCCCCTCTCAAACGGATTATGCAGCCATAATGCCAAGTAGAGATTTGAATAAAGTCTAACCTCTCCTTACGGACACCTCTCTATTACGGACAGTTTGTTGGTCCCAGAAATACCAAAAATCATATATTCCCTACCTCTATAATACGGACACCTCTGTAAAGCGGACACTTGGTTCTGTCCCTTTGGTGTCCGTATTAAAGATATCGAGGTTTGACTGTATTTCTATGACTTCTTTGTTATGGCTTTAAGTTAACAAGTTTAAAATAATTTTTGCTTTTATTATTAGAAGTAAATACATGAACGGAAGCGTCGCTTTTAGCCCTGGTTAAATCTATGTATTCAATTGTTTCTTTAAAAGTTGTCATCACAGTCACGAATACATACTTGAATGTTTCATCTTTATAAAGATGAAACATATGTCTCTAGAGGACGAGATGCTCGCATGATGGCACACACGTTAAACTGATAGCCAATACTAGGTGACAAGGAATTGATAAATCCAAGCAATATAGTTTCTTTTTAGCAACGTAGGTATCTTTTTGGGATATTATTACTTACCTTTATAGAGCAATGATCACAGGAAATAAACAAACAATCCCAACAGTACTTCCGTTTTCAGGTTTCATTACTGAAGCAAAAGCCGAAACAGTCGGTCGTCTCAGTACGTCATTTACGCCAATGTCGTCCCCAGGCTCCAGAGCTTCAAGGGGCGGTGTACTTGCCACTAACGACGCCTGCGTCTATAATAGAGTACCCCATGGTTAAGACCTGTGGTCAACCAGCTGGGAATATGTCGGGAAATATAAAATGATGTTAATTAACTTTTGACTTTTTTAGAGACCTATATTTGTTCAAGTTTCAATACTCTGAAGTTTGAGACGGTGGGGAACATTACGATTTTTTACATAGTATTTATCTTTAATTGTAGATTTCTTTGATTAGTGTGGAATGGAGTGTATGACCATATGTGGTATATCCTTATTTGGGCACGACCATGTGCTCTGTGTCAGAGGTTGGTAAAGAAAAAAATGAAACATCAATGACGAGACATTAAAGATAAAAGCTTTCTGAGGTTTTCCATTTGGTAAAGGACGCCATTTTTGTAGGTGTATTAAATTAGTACGCTATGTTTGCCAAGACGGCTTTTTATTGCCTCCAACGCTACGCTTTAAGGGTAATACTATAGGTTGTGAATCCTGATCCCTAGTATATCCTCGCGAGAATAAATAATGGGAAGCAAGATTATTTCTAAATCGGGTCAAAAACACTGCTCTTCTCTGACGTATAAATTTCCCTTTCCAAACGGATTATTCAGCCACAACAATTTCAATGTTTCATTTTTAGTAGATAAAAGAACAAAATTCTACCAATTCTCTGGAGGACGGATGTGCGTATGATGGCATACACTGTACACGCCAAGCTAACGGCCAATACTCGGTGATAAGGAATTGATAAATCCAAGCGAAATAGGGTAGGTTTTGGGGGAGGGGGGGGGGGGGCATATTATTACTTACATTTCTGAAGCAAAGATCAGAAGGAAACAAACATAGGACTTCCGCTTTGTTCAGGGTTTACAGAAGGAATCAAGAGCAATCGGTGGTCTCTTACTTCATGTACGCCAGTGTTGTTCCGAGGCCTCATTAACTACAAGATGCGGTGCAGTACGGCCACTTAACGACGCCTGCGTCAAAAGGAGGAATTCGCGACAAACCTATTGCATTGGTCGTTGTTCTTGATAACTATAGAGAATTCGAAGTCTTTTCCAAATGTCAAGGCAAACCGAAGCAGAATGAGCTGCGCTGCAAGATCCGATCATGTATTACGAGAGGTCTGGTAAAAGAATAGTGTAAGGAAAACCACATAGTTAAAGGCCTTTTGGTCTGGAAAAGAGAAAGGTAATCAACAAGCGTGCCACACACCCACGTCCATCTTCCACATAACAGTGGGCCACCTTAGGTTTGCGCTGAAACCAGTATTCAGCTGAGTATGTATTCTTTTATTGAAAGTATGTCCAGAAACAAGACAAGTCTGATTCATTGTCGTCTTTATAATTATCTTAATAACATCTTTTTTTAAATTGTCATTTACTACTTTATTCTTTATTCATTTACTCAAGCTAAAGTAATTTTTTGTTTGTTTCCAAGTATGTTCGCTAGAGGGTTTTCGTTTACACAACTCCGCATTTTTCTAATTCCTGTTATGTATCAATTTATTATTTTCAATTCCACGACGAAACTTGACTACGTATATAGGCTACAGAAGGGAGACTATTTTAAATTATAATTATTAATTATGTTTGACGCGAAAAATATTAGTTCTTATATCGCACCACAGCCATTATACACACAAAATATGACACGAAAAAACGCACCTTCTACACAGAATGGTACAAAAGTGTCCTATACTCACCCATTATTCAGGATGTCAAAATGAACAGTCAACTCGTGCACCTAATGAACCATCAGTATACAACCAAACACAACAGTGAGATATTGCTTAAGAATCTTTGCGCCGGAGCAACCAAGTAAACATGTAAAGCGCTACGTAGATTAAAATGACAAACGGCAATGCCGATAGCCTCCTACGCAGGCGTTTTTAGGGGAGCTCGTTTTGTGGGGAGGGATGAAAAACGAGCTCCCCTAAAAACGCCTGCGTGGGAGGCTACAATGCCGAGGACCAAAGAAAATGTAATGTAATATTTGAGCTGTTCAACGTTTTCCTAATACTGATAAGAATTCTCATGTATTCACCAAAAGAACATTGTCTAAAATAGCAGTACTTGGGATCATCGGGTACTAGTTTTAAAAAAATGTATTAAATTCGTCTTGAAGCAGCATTCGGCATTTGTCAAGTTTAATTACAAGAGAGCTCTCCACGACTCTGTATTTCAATTTATTCAAAATGGGCACAAGACTTAGTCCATGAAGAACGAAGGAGCGCAACTCTTCCTACGCAATCGGGAAAGCAAAGGGCAATATAAACTGAAGGCTTATGGTTGTTTTTGTAGTAAATCATGGAATTTTTTTGTATACCACAGTTGTAACAGAATAGTTTACCAACTGGGGCATCAGTAACATTGACAGAAAAAGGACTGCCTTTAATGTGGGATCCACGTAAAAGCACTGAAAGCCTGAGATTACCCTTTGAATCAGCTGGGCTGGTATAGGTTACCACGTAAGTACCGTCATTTCCGTCTTCCACTTTACATTTAAACTCAACTTCCTTATTTTGTGTAAGTTCCACCACGAACAAGTCACCTCCAACACTACGGAGACATCCTTGGGCATCGCGTGCCGTGATAGTGAATGAAACCTCTCTATTTTGTATTGCCAGACGCAAGCCTGAACCTTCAGCGGTGGTGGTGGCTGCGCATGTAGACTTATCACTGACCATGCCGGTGTTATTAAGAAGGACAAGCAGTTGCTTGAGGTCAGCGTTGAAATTTAATACACAACCTTTTTGTGGTTCAAGGGCAAGGGGTTGTTTCTCCATCGCCTCGAAAGTCGCTACTACGTCAGTCCGCGCGACTAGGAGCTCAGTGTTGCCTGATTGGACTGTGGACATGGCACGCTGGACGGCACTCTCTAGGCAGGCTTGGAATATCCGCAGACGGTCTCGTTGTTCTGTGAGTGTGAATGCTTTGGTCTTGTGTAACTGCTCCAGTTCATTCAAGAGAGCTTGTTCTCTGGCAAATAGGGCAGCATAAAGCTGCAAAACAAGAAAATTTCACGGCTGCCTAGGTTATACGAGTCTACGAAATCTAAAATGTGGGGCGTGTTGCACTCGAATACTTTTTGGAGAGAAATCCAATACTCACGCCAATATTCCCTTTTCAATGAAGAGTCTTCTTGCACATGTACATGTAAACCCCGTATATTTCTCTATGTAGGCCGCTCTCTGGTCTCAGTGTGAAAATGGTCGTAGAAGTAATTGTTCAGGGAATTTTCTTTTTTTAATTTTAACTGTTTAAAGCTGTGGCAATTAAATTCAACAAAATACCGTAAATCCTCTATTAAGCCCCCCCTCTCTAATAAGCCCCCCCCTTTTCAGGAGAACAAAGTTAATAAGCCCCCCCCCTCTCTTTTAAGTCCCCCCCCCTCCCCTCCCGCTTATTATTATTCTCTAATAAATGATAGACTGTAACTATTAATCAATGACGATTGTCAAACCACTGGGCGTCCACACAATCTGTTGGTGTAACTATTGTATTGTAATTTTACAATACGGTAAATGTACTGGATTTACCGTTTGCCTCATCTGTAGCGATATATCGCTAAATGTGTGCATGGATCAATGCTAAATAAACTTTGTGTTACCTTACCTACGGTAAATTGTCGTCCTTTAGCCTCAGAGGTGGTATTTTGAGCAATTTTGAAGGATTTTGAGTTCCCCGTTTAAACTGTTCCTCTTAAAAGAAGAGGAACAGTAAACGGCGTGTGGACAGTATCCTCGGCTGCATAACCTCCAACCTCTTGACTTGAACTTTTCCACTGTGCATTCTACTTTTTTACGGAAAACTGATAGTGATACCATTGTATTTGCCAAATTAAATAAGCTCCCCCTCTCAAAAAGGCCCCCTGTCTCTATTAAGCCCCCAACACCTCAAAATGCGTTTGAAATAAATGAGCCACCCAGGGGTCTTAATAGAGGATTTACGGCAATGAATAGCGAGTTGATGAACAGATATGAAAAGCAATTTTTGCTTACCCCTTTGAAGGTACCTTTAATTTGTGCAGTCTGTTTCTTGTACGCCGTATTCAGGTCCAGACTTACAGCCGCCACTCGCGCTTCTGCGGCTTTAATTTCATCGGCATGGGTGCTGGCTTTGGTCGCAAGTACTTCGATCTCCTGCCGATACTTTGAAGCAGCTTCAGCTAGTGATAAACACTTGTGTCCATTATGCTTAAGAGTAACACAATCCCTGCACACGACATGATTGCATTCTTCATCAAAGAAGCGGTATTGCTCATTATGTTCTGGGCAGAATAGTGGTGTGGTTGCCAGGTTTGGGTTTGCCTTTATTTCCTTCAGGGATACAACACGGTGCTCACGAGTTGCCTTCTGACGAGTATGCCATCGAGCTACATCCTTGCACATATCCTCTCTGCAATCCAAACAACAGGATGTCGCAGGATGCTTCTCATCATCACAAACTTCACAAAGGCGTAAATCTCCATTGCCATCTGCTGGAGTCTGTGGAGTGGCTTGTAAGACGTCTAGTAGGGAAAAATTCTTTGGGAGTCCTGTGACACCAGCCGGCACAGAAACTGCAGTCCTGCAGGTGGGGCAGTTAATTGCATACTCTATGAACAACTTCTCCAAGCAGCTTGAGCAAAAGCTGTGACCGCAACTCAGTAAACGTGGGCAGAGTTTTTCCTCATCAAAACGTTCGCAGCAAATTGAACACTCCAGTCCCTCAGACGCCATTGTCTGAAAAAATAGAAACACCAATCAAAGCTCAATCAAATAAACCATAGCTCCTGACCATAGTTAGTAGAGGAGACTTGTTATGAAAGCTGGGAAACATCAAAGATGAAAACAACGGTGCTGCAGTTTACGGTGAGAGCCGAGTCCCTGACTGTGCAAAATCCTTTGTTTTTTGTTCAGAAATTGTGACTGAATAAATTAATGCTACTGGTCAGGAAGTTTAAAATGACAGGAATGCTATCGACATTGTGAACGGTCAAGTCTAAAAAAGCTGTCGAGCTTCATAACCATTCCACTTTAATAACTATAAATAACCTCACTAACTGAAAAGCAATTTTGACTGTTGTTAATCCAGCAGGATACGCTATGGTTTGTTAAAGCCCTTGTAGAGGGGGTAAGTGAGGGGAGGGGGAGGTTACTTATGTTCCCAGCCTGAATTTCAAAACCTGTTCTTTTGCGTACTAAAAGACAGCCATGTCTCTGTCGGTATTTTACCATTGTATTTGCCGTTGCATTCGGCGCTGTGACAGCCGGTATAAACCCGGCTATGATCGTTTTGTCGTTTCATCTGAAAGGGCATGTCGCTTGTTCGAATATAAAATTTCTAACAGGGCCTCACCACTGACATTTGATACGGTATCTCACAAATGTTCATCGACAATAGTAGTTTGGTTTGTTTACCATCTTTAGGGTGGGTGAAAAGTTATGGATAAATCAAAGATGCATGGTAAATGAATCTGGTCCAAACGACAATGTTTCTCTTCTCTGAGATATTGCAATTTTTTTTTTGGCCTAAACAGTTCCTTCAGACAGGTTCTGACACTGGTAAACTGTCTCATTTTTTAAACCATCATATTCACGATCATATAAATGTTTCATCATTGGAAGGATAATAACAGAACAGTCCTCCCTGGAGAACAGACAACATTCACAGCAAACAAACTTACAAAGGTTTGTTGCCGATATCGTCTACGACAGGGCATTGATAAACGGAACCACTACAGTTTCTTTTCAGTAAGGCACGCATTTTTTGGTATGTTATGCTCACCTTTATGAAGCAACGATCGGAAGGGAACAAACAAACAGTCACAATAGTACTTCCGCCTTTCTTCCACGCGCTGAAAATTGCGACTCTGTCATCTTGTACATCATGTATGCCTAGCAGGAACACAGCGAGACATTCCGTACAACATACATGACGCATAAGCAGTTTTTCAAGCAAAATGGTGGCGGGCCATTGTCTCTCCTGAATGTGATGCAGTGATGAGCGTTTGGTTCATTGTATCTTGAAAAAAGAGAAGAAAAATGGTTTCTGCAAAAGCTTACAAAGTTCAAGACGTAAACAGAAAGAAACGTGTTGGGATTGTGGCGAACAGCTTAGCCGATCTGAAGCACAAAGGTGCAACAAAGTTGGCGGTTCCCGGCGATTGCAGAGTGTGTCTCGAAGATGGAACAGAAGTTGATGATGAAAGTTATTTTAAAACTCTTCCTGTACAGACTGTCTTTGTGTTTGTACGATCAGATGAGACATGGCACGGATGTAAGTAAAATCATTGCAGAGGTCAATGCCAATCATACATATATCAGGGCGTATCTAAACGATATTTTCGATACTCGATAGTAGTCGATACTGATCAATCGATTACTATTGGAAATCGATAGAAATCGATCGCTTGCGTCTTTGTGATTATCGACTTTGATCGATTTCTGTAATTAGCTATCGATTTTATCGATTTGTTAGACAATGATCGAAAAGAAAATGGGCGAAGATTCTCTTTTATAAAGTTATCAGTTTTACGCTAGAGTGAGTCACAACTCATTCGAACTAATACACAGTAGTCCAAACTGAACTGATAAACATTCCTTTTACACTTTATTTAGACTGACTGTAGGATTTTTGATAAATTTTGAAACTGAAAAGGATTAAATCATAAACAACGGAACTGTTACGAAACTATCGTTTCCAACTATAAAAGTAGCTACCATTGGAGAAAGAAGTAACATCATCTTTATCAACAAAGCGGATTCGAAGGTAAGCTTGAAGGTAAGTGTTACGCAGCGTTGTGATAAGATCAGATCACGTTTTTGATTTTCGATTTCCATAGATGTGACAAAAAATTTGTGATCATCGATTTCAATCGATTAAACTGACTAATCAAATTTCGAATACTATCGAGTATTATCGATTAATCGATTACATTTTCAGTGATTGATTTCTATCGATTAGATACGCCCTTATATATGCATAGGGTTTGGTCAATTTAACAATTTAATTCTCTCTTTAGCTTAGTTAGGTGTCCCCTATTACATGTAGCTGAGGGTTTCCCCTCTGCTAGATATTTTATTGACATGTTAATAAATTTTATTCATTCATTCTTTCGAATTTTATCGATACAATGTATTTGTACTCATGCACATGCCAAGTCGTTTCCCAGGCTGTTCAAATTGCAGAATCATATTCCTAAGCCAAACAGGACATTTATATTTAAATGTAGCCTTGAAAAGTTCTGCAGGCTGTCCTCAATCTACGGTGTATACATATAGTATGATCTAAAAATGAGGTAATTTGTAACCGGTCAGTGTAAAACGCAGACTGCGGACTGCAGACTGCAGACTGCGGACCAGGGGTAAAATGCAGACTGTGTGTAAAATGCAGACTGCAGACTAAGAGTAAAACGCAGGCTGGGGTAAAATGCAGACCGAGCATAAACTGTAATCATGGAAGGGTTTAAGGGCAGAAAAATCCCGCAAATACACGTAAATGAACACTTACTTGACGACATCTGCTTTTACAAATCCATTCCTTTCTTCTCTGGAATGTCATCGATGACCCAAAAACATAATAGCAATCTTGAACCTTTTTTTCCGTTCAAGAGACTTCACGCTTCAACTTTAGATGCGAAGTTTTCGATATACGTGACCAGGGACCGTGAATTGGTGCAACACCACGATGATTATGCTTAAATGAAAGCTGCTGACCCAAAATACTGTACAGGAAGAATATGGCAATAAAAAAAGGGAGTAAATTAGAAAGATGTTCTGCAGGAAATTTGGATGACCTTCTATGAAAGTATTGCAAATCAAGGTACAGATGTTCATTGAAACTTCTGGCAAATGTGCAATGCACTATGACAAGGAAACCAATTTAGCGAAGTGTGTAACTGATACCGGCTAGCTGTTTCACCGATTTGGAGAAGAAGGAGCACAAATGTTTAAAAATGTCTACAGTCTTTATTCTGCATTTCGCACCCAGCCTGCATTTTACTCTCAGTCTGCAGTCTGCGTTTTACACTCAGTCTGCATTTTACCCCTGGTCCGCAGTCTGCAGTCTGCGTTTTACACTGACCGAATTTGTAACCCCCCCTTCCTTTTCCTGTATGACTTTAGATTCTCCATCCCAGTATCAACCACAAATGGGTGTGCCAAATGTCCCGGATATTTTTGTTGTGGTGGTGTGGGTTTGGAGGGCTGTTAGGGTGGTTGTGAACTTGGAGAGCGAACTTTTTTTTCCTTACTATTACTTACTCTATTCAAATTTTGATTGACCCATTAACTGATTTCTAAAGGTACCATTTAGCATCCCGGCAAATTCATTAGATTTTTGGTATTCTTACATGCAGTCAGAGATATACCTGTAATTTTGCATCCTGATTAATAAAAATGATTTTGGTTGCTGTCCCATTGAAAGTAAAATAATGATCTTGGCATAAAACAGACTTGTTACTTCTCACATGATTTTAAGAGCAATGGTTGCTCCAACCAACTGGTTAAAATAATTTCATTTTTGAAGTGTTTACACCAAACATATGTAGGAAGTTCTTTAAGAAGCTCATTTTATCCACTGTAACAAGACTACAGCTACCAGTAGTTTGTGAAAGAAAATTTAAACATGAAAAAAAGAAATAATGGAAGATGATGAAATTGCAGTATCTGTTTGCTTCATTATTAGATGTGACGGTGCTTAAACAAGCAACAGAGAAGATATTCAAGGCCATGTCTCAGCGTGATAGAATGATTGAGCAGATTTATGATTTCATTCATGGTTCAGAATCTGATGAAATGTACTGTGTTATGGTTGAACTGGTGAACCGTCTTGATGATAACATTGATGCTGAGGAGCGCAGTGAAGATGAAACCTGGTTTGATGGCCTAAGGCAGTCATTTAACACTAAGGAAGATGCAATGCGAGATGCTGCAAAATCCAGAATCAGAAAGTATTTTTCGAATGCAAAGGAATCTTTTGAGAAGGTATTTTGTACAACTGTCTGTTAGGTATTTATCAGAATTCAGCAACCCTCCAAGTTGCGACCATTTTAGTCGCCATGGCACCAAAAATTTTGGAACTGGCGACTTGATTTGGAGAATAGTCGCCAAGCTGGCGACCGTGAAGAATAGGTTCGTGTTGTGGCGTATAGAAACAGAAATGGTAATCACTTCTACTGAAATATGAAGAACATTTATTCTAGCTGATTTGAATTCCATTATTTTTTTACTTTTCCGTTGAAAAATATGCTAAATTAAAAACTTAAAAAAGTCTCAGAGCTAAGCGTTTTGAAAATGAACATCAATGAAACTTGACTTGCATTCATTCGCCCAAAAGCCTTCAGTCTGTTGCCTTGCACGTGACATTAACTTTTGACATGTGACAGATGGCACGCAATCGAAGCGCCTTGCTTGTCGACAGTGACGATTTCTTTGATATCTTAGGAATGCTTGTCTAGCCAAGTTCGGTGGGTTTTTAACTGGACTACATATTATAAATATTTTTGAATCAATACTGAAACAATCTAATGACATGAAGAGGGAAAGCTAAATTGGTGCAAATTCAACACAGAACATTATGTGATAACCGTAACATGTGAACCGTGCTGCGAGATGAATCGCGGTTTTGTAAACAAAAGCGATAATTGTAAGTGAAACTAAACATCGCAAAACTGACAGCTTATGGTTGTTGCAAAAAATGTTTTTTAAACACCTGTAGCGATGATAAAGGAAAGAGAAAATTTATTATTTCGTAGGCGGCATTTTTGTTTGGGTTCCTTTCAATTGATTGGGAAAAAAATTTTTTCTCAGTACAACTCGTTGCGAAATTTTCACGTGTGCGATGTTATCTCTGTAAAGCAATGATTTCATTTAGAAAACTTGTCAATCTTCCTATACTCTCCTGCCTTTGTCAGGCTTTCGCAATGTCTAGCGATATTAAAAACGACCTTTTAAATCTCCAAAAATATTTGTTAGTTGGGGAAACAAGTTCATCATCAACAAAAGTCGCAAAAGAAATGTGAAACAAATATCAGAAAAAAAATAGGTCGCCTATCAAGTTGCAACTGGGAAATTTTGAAAACATTAACAGAGGATGAGTTAAGTTCTGCTCTCATATACCAACTGGGGATTATATAGAAGGATTGAAGGCCCTAAAGACAAATGGAAATGGTAATTGTCTTTACAATTCCGTTTCAGTATTGATTCAAGGAGATAAATCTGCAACCCTTATTCTCAGACTATCAGTAACTAATGCCTTGCACAATAAACGAGTAATTTATATGACAGGGCTGCATTTTACGGTAAACTTGCTAACTGCTTTTGTTAATGACAATTTTGATATATTAAGTCATTAATATAATTTGGCGCCTAAAAATTTCCCCTGGCAACTAAACCCAAAGAGCTGATCGCCAAATGGCCACTGAACAAAAATTTTAACTTTGAGGGTTGTTCAGCTAGGTAGTAGGTGGGGGAGGGGGTAGTGGAGTGAGCGACATAGCCCTGCCCTTGCTGGGAAATTTGGAACCTAAGTTCTCTGAAATGTCATTCCCTCATTTCAAGAGCTATAATTTTACACAAATTGGCCTTTGTCATCTTTATAAAACAATTTAAAACGTGGATTCTAATAATTTTACACTGTCTTCCATGTTGTCTTTCCAAAATGCGTGGCCCATAAAAGAAAGCTGTGTATACATTGTAGTTTAGTACTTTTGCGCGTATTCATTCATTTCCTTGACCAGATCGGATCACAACTTGTGAATTTTTTAAAAATATAATATTTCATTTTAGTAAACCTTTCAGCAGTTGCAGGCGGTAAGAATATTGTTGCTTCAGGCAGTAAATTTTACCAGTTACTGCCTGATAAGGGGAACACTGGGCATGGGTCCAGGCATATCATCCTCTGATAAAATAATTATTAACTACATGTAAGACAAGCAAAAAGGGGGCACAAGCAAGCAAAATGTGAGAGCTGCTTGCCCAAAGGACAAGCTGGAATTCAAGATTTTTTTCGAGCCCTGCAACTGTGTGATGTCGTCAAATATGTCACTGTAAAATGATTGTAAATGTTGCGCTTTATTTTATATGGCATATCTACCCTCCAGTAACAGGGTTTGCACAGTCTTGAGAAGTGCTTGAAATTTAGGGAGTCCTTGGATAGTCCTTAAATTTGTGTGCAAGTCCTTGAAAAGTCCTTAAACTTTCTTGAACTTTGTATCTAGTGGCCTGGAAAATGCTTTTTGGTTTTCTGCGGCAGGTATAAATCTTAGCTCAGAGAAGTTAAAGGTGATTTGCATAAAGCGTTTCTTTGTTTTATCCAAGAAGTCACTATCAATTTAAGACAAGTGAACTGAAAAATGTACAGAGGTTGGTGGAGCAAACACTTCAAGCCTTAAGTAAAGTCCTGTTAGAATGGACTGGGAATGTGCATTTTTGTACAAACTGTGAAATGACATTCAGTTATTGTATAATTTGGTATTTCATTGAAAGAGAGAGGAAAAAAAAAACAAAAAAAACAAACAAACAAGACACCATTCTTATTTATAGCACGCTTGAATTATATTTTCAGGCAAGCAGAAAAGCTCAGTCACATCTTTCAAATACTCTGGAACAATTTCAAGATGAGCTTAAGAAACAACAATACTATGGAGACTACTTTGCTAGATCTGCCAGTGAGAAACTCCGTCTCTGCTGTGACAAGGGATGGTTTAGCTGTGAGGGACCTTATGATGAGGAAAACTGCTTCAAGTTACACAAAATCAACCCATATGGCAGCAAGGAAAGCAGGGTCCTGTTTAGCACTTGGAATCTGGATCATGTGTAAGTTTTCTGTCTTATTCCTTTTTTATCAGTCCTTGTTGCTTTATTGAAAATTTTCGAACCTCCCCCCCCCCCCCCCTCCCATATAACACTCTGTTCGCCACCAGACCGGTCACTGTCCCCTAATTTTACGGGCGGTCTTTTTGGTTTCAAATGTACCGAGTCTAGCCTGGGGATGAGTATTAAATCAAGAGGGTTGTGGACGGTCAACATCGACGCCCAGCCGCAAGGGAAAAAATGATTGCGGGCGACCAAAGGATGCCACAAGCATAATCTCCAGATTGCTATTACGCATTCGCAGCAGATATAAAACCAGTATTCGTTCAGACTTCCACTAAGAATAGGGACGACGACGAAACGGACGACGACACTACGCAACCAAGGAAGGGTTTCGTTTTCGGCGGGAAAAACGAAGTGTAAGCGGTGCAGCGTCCCTGACAGACGACGACTTTTCGTATTTGTCTGTTTTAGTCTTATTATGGCACTCAGAGACCTCCGTAATTTGCTTCTCACAAGCCATGGCGATGATTTAATCGATGATGATGAACGAATTGTTCTTTACGATCTTTATTCTTCGAAAACTCCCGGCTTTCGCGTAACTTTTGTTTTTGTTTGGAAGCGAAGAAATGGTCAAAGCGCTAAACTTTTAGATTTCGTTGATACAAAGGTAATATTTCTATTTTTACTGAATTTCACGAGGAGAAAGGATGAGTTAAACGCATAAAGCACAATTTTATACTTAAGTTTTAGCGAGACCGGCAAACCTCCCTGAATTTCGTCGTCAACGAAAGCTGGACGACCCATGCGCACAAGGCTCGCGCTTGAAAAATTCACTTCCGGTCAGCGTCGTCGTCCCATTTCGTCCTCGATGCTAAAGTTCCCTAATGAATGGATTGCATAGAACGCAATGTGAACACGCGTGTTTGAACACCCCATCACTCGTAATCTGAACGCCGCGCTTTGACCTGCTATCGCATGCAGCTTACACAAATCACAGCGTTGGAATGAGAGCGTCAGTTTGACCTTCGATCGAACTCGCCGCACTCGTGCTCCCTAACCTTTGGTTAGTACTAGTTATAACGATAACCAAAGTTTTGGCTATTTTTCGAAGGGAGGGGAATACTGACCTAAAATGGTGTTTTGTCTCTGTTTTTCCTCGTCATAAAAGAAGACAGAAAGAAAACTGAATCATTAACTGACTCGAATAAATGTTTGGCATCCATCTATCAACAGAAATAGATCGTCACGCTATGTCGCTTTGCTAAAACAGAGATAACAAAAAAAAAAGAAAAGAGGAGAGAAGAAAGTTCTTCTTGTTCCGTTTAACGCTTAGGAGGTCAGTAATTAAGAAACCTTCACGCGCATTTTTACAGATGCCTTGCTTATTTTTATGTGCCGAGAATAACAGCGTGCACAGCCAGATCATTTTCTTCTTTTTATGTTACATGTATCATGACACGTGCTGCAAGTGTGTCAGCTATTACACGTAAATCCGGAAAAGGGGGGATTGAACGTATCTATTCAGTATTGCAATTACGATGAGCGCTTTTTCTGGATTCGCTGTGAAGTCGAGTTGTAACAAGACTGCTGATTGCCTTGACGAGTCAGGTAAACTAAGCTCAATGTCATGACTACCAACAGTAGACTAAGAATGCCTAAATAATAATTATTTTGTGATGTGAAATGAAGGAGAAGATATCACGAAGTAAAACTGTTACTTTACCGTGATGGGCGCGCATTAAAAAGCATAGAAAAGCAAGCTTGCATTTCTCCGAGCATGATAACCAATCTCTGGTATCTTGTATCGTCGACTGATTTACATTTAGCGCTTTCACTTTGATATCCGAGACGCGTCTTTCCTCGAGACTGAGATTTTGCTTCTTGTTTTCGTGGCTTTTAGACCGGTAAGACTTGCCATTAAGTGGCTCAAAAGAGCTGAATGATAATTTCCACACTAATACTTGAATTGATCAAAACGACCCCTCTTACCAAGTTGATGAGTCGTAATGCAAAACGGACGAGGCTCCATTCGTTCTTTCTTTTTGGCAGCCGCATACTTTTGTATGGTTGCCATGGTAACAGGTTACCCACCTCACCGAAACAATTACCATAACCTATTCGCCAATAATTGATGCCAATATTTAGATATCAACTAGTGCGGCTATTAATCAGTCCAAGTCATGATTATCAAATTCTAAAAGGCGATTTTTAGTAGTAGTAGTTTTTGTCAATGCGCACTGATACACGTTTTAGCCGATCACTCAAAGCTATGTCCCATTACATGACATCACGTTTACGAGACTTGCTTTCTCGAGCCACTTGTCCTTGGAGAGTGAAATGATCTCATTACACCGGAAAAAGTTCTTGAAATTTATGGAGTGCTGTTTTTAGAAACTTAACTTTTCAGCGCTTATTCAGCACACGTTCTACGTCCGGCAAACGGATAAAGTTCAGTGATCACTTATAATATATATAGAGAGAATTTACGGCTGAAAAACTAGGGTAATAAACCTTGTAACATTTACCTACTAATCTCTCGGATAATTTATAGCTTGTATTGAGTTTTGTTGAGGTGTCGAACTTGTAGAGAATGTGCTCTGTAGCCCCTATTCCATTAAATATGGTACAAGTCTACTATACAAAAACATCCCATTTTGTTCGTTTTTATTATTTTCCATAAACGCTTTACTTAGTAAAGTGCCCGCTAAGATTTTGTTTAGTTAAGTTGCCTACAGCTCTATTCAAGCATATCTGAGTATTTATAATGATCCATAGTGGTTGAGGTCGTGATAATTCTATAGTTACCTTTAAACACGAAATTGCTTCTACCATTGTCACGTGTCACAACCCCATAATTTACAAGGAGATAGTTAACCCTATTGTGACCGGGCTTTTTCTCCCACAATATTCAGGATATTTGTTAAATAAAACTTGTTTTCAGATCAAGAAAAAGAGCTGAACATTGAACAAAATGTTTTCTCAAAATATGCCACCTCTGCTCCACGTCTATTGAAAAAGTGCATTTTGAAATAAAATTATACTTTGTATCTCATTTTAGGGCCTGTTTACATGGAGGTGGGGTACCCCAGGTAGGTGAGGTAAGATGTGTGGGGTCACCCCACCTATCATGTAAACGTGATCAAATCAAATGAGAGATTATATGGACAGGCGAGTTGCCCCACCTAAAGGGGTTACCTCACCCACCTAGGGTCCCCCAACTCCATGTAAACAGGCCCTTACCCTCCTTAAGGTGACTCGACCCAGTTTTTTTGGGGGGGTACCATCCTACTTTGAAGCTCTCTGGTATCCCCACCTTTACTTTTATCGTAAGTCTAACACATAGAATGGATAACATATAGATCAACCTACAATACAGCATAAAATTTTTGGCGATCGGAGTAAATGTCACGTGGTTATAATGCCACGCCCCTTTGAGGTCTGAGTCGAAAATCTGCTGTTGCAGGCATTTTTTCGTGAAAATCTCTCGGCTACACATAGCGCGCATTAGTGCCTTGCGCTGAACAGAGTTTCACCAAAATCGCAAAGACCCAATTCGAGAAATTCAGCGGTTTCCAAATTTAGGTCATAATTTATGCGAAAATGATAAGCAAACTTTACGCGGATTATATCTAATAAACTATGAGATTCATCTCTTTATTTTGGGCATCGTTATAACAGATGGGTCCTTGCAAGTCAGCAAAACGCTTTAGGGCCTTGTAAATGCGCGCGATTTCGAGCAAAGCAAACATATAGAAATTATAGTTTTCGCTATTTGTTGACGTTTGTCAGCGTTTAAGAGTCTTTCTCACGAAAAAAGCATTTTCTTAAAAAGTCGTAGTTTTTTTTCCTTCAAATTTTTTCGGGGCCACAATTGATTAACTAACTACCCGGACTCTGAATTTCATGGTCATTCAAAAACTGTGACATTATCTTCTATGAGCCCAAACTTGAGTAAACATTGAAGATTTTTAGCGTTTTGGCTGAGTTTGTGCTTTGGGAGTCGTCTATTGTTTCTAGTCTGTCATAATACAGCATTCTTGTTCAGCACGCGTGCAATGACCACGCTTGGCTGACTTCCGAATGCTCACCGAGATATTTCGAGATATTATTGGCTTGCATTAAACCTATGAAAAAATGATATTTTTTTAATAGTAAGTAGATTTAGTGTGTAGCACTTCTTGATTTTTTTGCAAAGGCACAAGAAGCACGAGAATTGATTACAAATTTTGAGTTAAACCTCTATGTATCACGCGATGGCCTGTCTCACTGTACCAAAATTATCAAATCTCGGTGAGCATTCGGAAGTCAGCCAAGCGCGGTCATTGCACGCGTGCTGAATAAGAATGCTGTATAATGACAGGCTAGAAACAATAGACAACTCCCAAAGCACAAACTCAGCCAAAACGCTAAAAATCTTCAATGTTTACTCAAGTTTGGGCTTATAGAAGATAATGTCACCGTTTTTCAATGACCATGAAATTCAGAGTCCGGGTAGTTAGTTAATCAATTGTGGCCCTGAAAAAATTTGAAGGAAAAAAAACTACGACTTTTTAAGAAAATGCTTTTTTCGTGAGAAAGACTCTTAAACGCTGACAAACGTCAACAAATAGCGAAAAGTATAATTTCTATATGCTTGCTTTGCTCGAAATCGCGCGCATTTACAAGGCCCTAAAGCGTTTTGCTGACTTGCAAGGACCCATCTGTTATAACGATGCCCAAAATAAAGAGATGAATCTCATAGTTTATTAGATATAATCCGTGTAAAGTTTGCTGATCATTTTCGCATAAATTATGACCTAAATGTAGAAACCGCTGAATTTCTCGAATTGGGTCTTTGCGATTTTGGTGAAACTCTGTTCAGCGCAAGGCACTAATGCGCGCTATGTGTAGCCGAGAGATTTTCACGAAAAAATGCCTGCAACAGCAGATTTTCGACTCAGACCTCAAAGGGGCGTGGCATTATAACCACGTGACATTTATTCCGATCGCCCAAAATTTTATGCTGTATTGTAGGTTGATCTATATGTTATCCATTCTATGTGTTTGACTTACGATAAAAGTAAAGGTGGGGATACCAGAGAGCTTCAAAGTAGGATGGTATCCCCCCAAAAAAACTGGGTCGAGTCACCTTAAGGTTCACAAACTTTCAGCGTGTACATGTTTACCATTATTGTCATTGAAGAAACGTTGATTAAGGATTAAAGACTTCTAGTTGCGTCTTTGTTTTTTTCCCAATAGATCAACAGTTCAAACAGTACCACAACTCGAGAGCATATTGAATCTGACATACCAAGCGGACGTAATTAAATCGAAATAGACTTTAAAATTAAAGGAAAATGTCAATGAATATAACAAGCTGTGTGACGATAAAACTACGAGTAAAAGTTATAAACGCTCACTTAAGTAGGAGGAAGTGTTACTTGTGTTATAACGGATGACCAATCATGCATATTCGCAGCCATTGAGCTTCCACAATTTTGTAGAGCACACAAAGGTTAATTATTAATAAGGTTCTTAATGTTTGTAAACTTTTTCAGGATTGAGAAATCGCGACAGATTTTCCCGGCGATGATTCAAGCTGCTGAAAATTGTCCTCGAGGAAACCAATTGAACTGGAAGTACTTCTTTAATCTTCTATTTACGCGGAAAAATCTTAAGCTTGTACATGTTGGTTGCCATTTTAAAGGAGAACACGAAGGCTTTGAATGTCAACCCAAGCATTTTTATACCAAATCGAAACGCTAGAGCAAGTATAGCTTGAAACTTTTTTAATCAAATACATGATGTAGAAAAATAATAGAAGTACTTTGTAAGTTAGTGAGAAACATGAATCCTCGAGTACTTTCCAGGAACAGTCAATAGTTAAATTGAGTTGAATTAGTTCAGCAGTTTTTTATTTCCTGTCTTCAAAGCGCTTACAGAATAACTAAGAATGTGAGATACAGCCTCTGCGCCCGTAAACTTGATACTGATTTTGTAACCATTTTGTATTCTTCTAGGGAGGTATAAAAATGTTCACTTGAAAACGATCCTCCATTGATGAATATACTTGTCTTCTTAACTGCCGTTTGTTCTTTCTCCTTACCACAAGATGTGTGTATTTACTTCGTCATTTAACGCATTTAACGCATTACATTTTCTTTAGAATGTTTTCCTACTCCTAGGCCTTGTGAAAAACTGTGCTCACATTGTGGATGGCTCCTCCTAAAATGTTCTACAAATGGTAAAGGATTTAACTGAGCAGAACCCAATTGTGGAATTGCACACGTTTTCGGCATTCTACTGTTGAACATTTATGACTTTTCGATATTTCAAGCAAAAGAAATTTGACGTCTGTCCTCTTTGAATTATTTCGTGTATCGTCTATGTTCTGAAAAGAGATTATTACATCTAATAGAAGTTTAAGCCAGGCCAGGGTCAATTAGATAAAACTTTCAGAGGCATAATTTCCAATTACAGCTATAGCTTCACTTCTGACGGATACTGCTGAAAAATAAATGTGTTATATTGATTTAAGCCCTGGCCGTACTTTCTGCTTAACGAAATATATTTGACTAATTTCCTCCCACCCCCCCTTTCCGCCCACATTTACTCTATTAAGTCATT